>NC_061876.1:308030-611060 GCF_905147765.1 Vanessa atalanta | reverse complement strand
AAAAGTGCTTGTAAAAGCCTACATGAATAAAGTATATTTTGATTTTGAATGGAATAAAGAGGGCACCTGGGTTTGCGCACTATGCACTATGATATGTCCTGTTAGTTGACTGGTCTCCCTTGAGATTTGCCCCCGTGGCCGAAACCGGCCGGATGACATCATCATCATTAATCAAATCAAATCAATTTTATTCAAGTAAACTTCACAATTAAGCGTTTTTGAATCGTCAATATTCAAAGTTCATTAGTTTCCTATGTTTGCTTATATTTGGAAATTTTAAAGAGACTTATCGTCGAAACACACACACAGACATTTTTTTTTTAATTGAATGACTCAATCTCTAAATAAAATTGTGAGATTTATTAATATTAAGGAAGTAATGTCGAATTAAATGAATGATATATATATAGCAATTGTATATGGCATACAAGACAAGTTTCTTTTGTATAACCACGCAACTTAAGATGATAAGCTCTCCTGAATGTCTTATGGATTTCTTTCTTTTCAATATTATTTTGTCCATTAGCTCCAAAACAAACTATGTATAAATGATTTTGTAACCTCGTTGACGACCGCTGGGCGGCTCGTTGGTCTCGGGGGCCTGGGTTCAAACACCAGGTAAGGTCGAAAAAGTTCTTACTAACATTCCGGAGCCTAGTAGTTAGGGGAACTCTCTCGGGTCGTGTCGGATGTGCCATTCCATCGGACAAAATAAGAATACTTGTACACTATAATTTGTACTGTATAATTGGCTGCTCTCTTATGAAATTGTCGGCCTTGGCCTAAATCGGTTAAGGATACTGATTACCTTGGTGTGAAAACCCTTATTAAACATACATACCTCTGATTGTCCCCATTGGTGACCGAGGCTGGTTCATTTGTCTGAGATGTGACCGAAATTAGTCCGGAGGACAGATAAATTTTAATTATCTTGTATACAACTACACAGCAACTATACAGCATGATTTTATAAAAAAAAACCTACAGACATAAACTCGTATTACCAATAAAATTTTGAGAAATACTAACATAATCATATCATATCAATCATCATATCAATTTCAATATAGCGTTTGTACTAAAAATATATTTTAATAATTAAACATTAAAATATGTCGTGCTTTAATTTAAGTTAGATAATTTAAAAAAAATATTTTTAATATAATTTTAGTAGTTTATGTATGTACACTAATTGGTAAGATTTATCCAATAAATTAAATAAATATGCATATCATTCTACGCCCATTTTTAAAATATACTTATACATTCCGAGCTTATCAAATTTGACACAAACAGATAAACAAAACATATGTTTACATTTCCGCATTTCAAAGATAGAACATTCTAAATTTAAATTCAAAACATTGCGTTATCGGTATCGGCAATCCGTCGCCGTCAATTCTGACAGCGACGTCAAAATCAGCTAACGGGGCACGTCAAACCGTTCTAAATTCGTGAAGATTGACAGTGACGCGATATGAAGCTGTCACGCCGTTTCCAGCCAGCTTGTCACGCGTGACAGTCTATTTTCACGAATCGGCTTATACGCGTCTCGTTTTGAAATAAATGTGACTGAAAATATTTTTAGAATACATTTTAAAATTTGATACATATATATATATTTACATAATTCTACATAAAGTTATGTTGTTGCTGATTAATTTTTACGCTTATTCTTAAACTCAATATAATGAAATCAAAACAGACTTAATTCAAATGTTAGACAGATTTGAATCGTTATTTTATATTACTAAATCAAGATTTATGATTGATGTAGATTCCACCTACAAGAACCGGCAAGTAACTCTAATAGTATAACAAAAGTAATAATTGAAACAAACACAAGATTTATCTTTTACTTGTCTAAGTTCTTACATACGTATAAAAATGATGAAACTTCGAGAACAAATGTTTTTCATGTGTGTTAGAACATATCTAAGCCCAGGACATTATTAAATTTTGAAAACAAATGTGTAACATATAAATATTTTTTGATAATTATAGATGTTTTGACAAGTATTAGAGGCTTCATAGGAGAGAAGGTAAACACAATCTCATTAAAGCACTAATTATCCAATCATTTCCTAATACTCAACAACTTACCATATCCAAGAAGTAAATCCTTACAATGTTACAAGTTATATCGGCGACATCATTCAGCATGCCTTAATAAGGCTCGCGCGGTGACAGTGGTCGGCGAAGGGTGCGCAGGGGAGGGTGTGCGAGGACAGGGAGGGGGGCTGTATGTGCGAGCCTTAAGTGAATGAGAACAAAACGAAGGGGACAGCGTGTTGATGTAGATTTACGTGCTGCGGGCGTAGGGTGCTCTACTGGACCGACCTGGGAATACGGGAGGGGAGGAGAGGTGGTGATATACTTAAATTAATAAGATTAGTGAGAAATGGGTCAGAATACAGGTAATTGAAAAATCTAATTTCAATTGTTGTTTTATCATTTCAATTATAAATTGTACGACGAGTATTTCTAATGTGTTTGTAATTGAAAGGTGTCTCAATTGACATACTTTGCATTTCCTTAATATGTGGTTTGATTAAGTTCGTGACAGTCTCGTCTTTAACACAAAAAGCGCTTAAACAGTTTTCTGGTAGTCGTCCCTCCCTCCCAACAGGAATTTAATGGTTCACCTTGACCATCATCGGCGAGAAGCAGTTGTATTATTTCAGATACGATTATGAGGTAATTTTTTTTACTAAATGCTGAAATCCACTGGGCTTCGTCCAGCTTTGGAAAACCAATTTATAATCAAGATTGGTTTCCAAGAAAGCGAGTACAGCAGTTCATTTGTAAAGTTTGGTGGTTTGTTCAATTTTTTACGCAATTGTCAAGATCTATTATAAATTCTAGTTTAGAAAACTATAAACCCACTTTAAATATGTCAATAAGATAGATATTTTTAATATATCGTTTAACTATGTGCATAATATAAACCTATAATTTCACTGTAATCGATATATTTAAATGAAAATTTAAAAGTAACTGTACGTATCATGATGCGTTGTGTGGACGCAAAAATGCTAGCACTATTTCCCCGTTGAATCGCAATTCTGACTATGCCGAAAATTAGTCAGCCCTCCTGTTATCAGTTGACGCAATAAGACGGGGCGTTGGATATATTTTAGAAAGGCATCTACAAATTTGATCTGGGATTAGAAACGTATATTTACGTCGTATATTTATAAAATGTATATTTCTTTTATTAAATTTTAAAATGTATATCAAATGATCGTTCATTTTGATAATGCTAATGAAACTCGAAGCAATCTGCTCCACTTCAATCCCTATGCCATTATTTGAGACAGGATCGCGAGCTGTAGATAGCGCGGCGGCAGACATTTTTTGCTGTATATTTTTTCTTTCTGTATTCGCTTTGTGTCCACATACGCTAATACTAAGGGACTACCGATCTCTTGTAGGCTCTATGTCCTTAAGAAATTCTTTATACACACGCTTGTAGAGGATTCAATTTGCAAAGAATATGCCTTTGAATGATTCTAAAAATATATATCGGCTAATTCAGGACTTTAGTTAGCTTTTCAAATACCTTTCGACATTGTTTAAGTAATTGTGTTTTTGTTAGGAGGGAGCAATGAACTTTTAAGTAATAGCGTCTTATAAATCCTTTCATTTTGTCTATTTCTAATTTCGAACTATTTTATTTAAGACTATGATTTTATTTATGGTTGTATTGTTAAGTTTTAATATATTTGGATTTTTTCCTTGACCATCATCATTCGCTAGCTCTAATCCCATTTTGTGTCAGTGGGTTGGGTAATTTGTATCTAATAGGATTTACCGACATTTACAGCCTGACCTGATGTTTTTGTTAGCGGATTGGTTCCTCATCACTTTATAAGGCGTATTTGCTAGAATGATTGCGCTTACCAAAGTTCCCTCAGTCGGCGCTTATGACATACGGTTTCTGGGATGGCTCTTTTTTATTTTGCCGTTTTCACACCTGCTTCGATTGACTCACCTAAGACTGGGTCTTGTTAATAATTGTCACAATTATATAAGATTAAGCTATTTATGCGAAGTTTCTTTTTTCCTGTTTTTCTCAAGTTTGGGATACTTACCCCTCGGACCGGTAGCAGATTGCACTCTCAACACAAGAGTTATTTTTGGATATTTAATAAATATTCTGACAAATACTTTTAATTGATTAGTGAGTATGATTGTATGTACGTTTTGAAGCTGGCATCTTTGTACTCAAAAGATAATAAAAGTTTCTTTTTTATATTTTCAATAAATTTAAGAGACCATTTAATACCGGGTCTTGCGTCATCCTGCCTTCCTGATTCATATCAATTAAAAATATAAACTAATTGGCATGTAAAAATACAAATAAAAAGTCTTATTCGCTTTGCCTGTGTCTGTCTGTATTTACATTTCCAAAGATAAAACTATAATAATATTTGTACGAATAAGCGACAAACCGAAAATAGTCTTTTAAGAACAAAATGATAATTATTTCGCCTCACATTACCCGACACTAAGTTGACATGCCACGTCGCGATACGGTGGTCACCTGCTCATTATGGTATTTCGATGCGCACACGCACGCTCCGCCGGACTTTAAAAATTTTAAACGCATTTCGTTGCTATCTGTCATCGGGAGCGGACGTGTCCGCGGCTCCGATTAAATCTCACCGCGGTGGTCATTATAATAAAGAGCCCCGTAATAGCTACTGATAGTGGACGAAATGCTTTTTTTTTATTTTTAGACACATAAATATATGTTCACCAAATGTTTTAAATTGGTATTCGAATTCCCTATCTTATTTACATTATAATTTTTATTTGGGAAAGCACTAACGTCTCTTCTTAAATAATTGTGGATTTTTTTTGTCTTTTTAAAAATATATAGGACAGAAATTACTAATAATATTATAATGTGATTATCAATTCGAATATACATTTGATTATTATTTTTTTTATTGGTATAGCATTATAAAAGATATCACGAACATCCTGCGGCTTGCCACATGATGCCTCGTACCTTTTAGTGAGTCAGTGAATAACCAGTTCTGGGTGCTCAAGATGTCAACAAAGATACACCAAGTAAAATTTAAAGGAAAATGGTTACATTTTATTAGTAAAGATACTTAGACTATGACGCATTATACTACTTTGGGAAATACATAAGCCGATATGCATCTTAATTTATTTTGAATTTATTACTCAGACCAAGATTATATTAATAAAAAAATCGTGTATTTATTATTTTTTCCAGGTATTTATATATAATTTTTTTTTAAAGTTATTGACATGTTCTAATGAATGACATGTTCAAAATGGAGGAAAAGAGAAAATACTGAGCTTTTTTGCCGTTTCTTGTCCGTAGAATCTACTTTCCGAATTTGTAGTAGCTTTTCATTTAATCTAAAATTTTTTTCATTTAATTATAATTTAAAATTTTCATTTAATTTAAATAATTTCACTAACACGGTGATGAAATTACTTTAATGAGCCTACTTGAATAAAGAATATTTTAATTTTGTGTATTATTTTGAACATAAATATTATTTTAATAGATAAGATTTTTATAGATGTTTAAATTTTTTCAATGTGTTATTCTGTCTGTTTAATCGCCATTCGATTAAGCTTGTTATTTGTCTGTAATAATATTTAGCTTAGTCTAACTTAACGATGCAATCTGTGGTTTTCTGTAATTTATGTAGCCTATTTTTTTTTTAATTCTCTCATTTAGATAAATACGGCCGAAAGTCTAACTAAGCATTTTTTTCTACATTTTTAATTGAATTAAACAGTTTGATTTGAATAAAAGCTTAAAAACTTAAAAAATAAAATGAGCAATCCGTTACTATTGACTGTATATAATTCCTAAATTATATTAAATCAAAACCCTTCATTTAATAAAGAAGCATTATAATGATTTTACGTGGATAGAGTGAACACGACCACCGGTTTGGAAAATATATACTTAATATTTTTTTAAACAATTAATTTTAACAAGTAAATTTTGTACCAGTTAAACACGCATTCAATTTGTACTACATCTTAAAATGTTTTAATTGAACGAATTGTTCATTAATTACAATTAAACAACGTGTTACGCACAATAGCTGAAACATAATTCAATTACACGACAAGAATTAATTAATTATGTATCTATATCTTAATTATCGATGTCTTACGCGATACATTTATTTGCTAATTGTTGCAATTATAAAGATAACATATAAATAAATATACCTATGTAATTAAAAAGATTTCAATAAACAAATATAGTTTCTAATGAAAACTATTTCGTTCGTTCATGTATTAACCGTCTGGGAAAATTAAATATTACTCCCTTCATGCCTTACTTAACCGGTGGTAGCTTTAAAAAGTGCATAAACTACTTGTAGTTTTTGAGTGAAGCCGTATAAATTATTGTCAGATCTCGTAGTAGTACTAGTAATAGGATACCGATGTCACTCTAAACGATTTCGGGTTCTCAATCAGAACGAGTTCAGGGACAACTGCTTTAAGTGATTTCCAAGGAAAAGGAGTGTAAGTACAGAATACTTGCAGAGGGTTTCAACTCAAGTTCAGGATATGTGTCTTTTTAACCTAACGATTAGATCAACGAGGTAACTTCTCGAGGTTATTTGCTACTGAGAGTAATACAAGTGTATGTTTTTAATTTAACTAATTAACGATTAACGTAGTTAAGCTTAATTATAATAATTTAAAACGTATAATATGAAACGGTGACCGTTAATTATTTTTGTATATTAATTGATAAATTTAATATGTAAAATCAGCTTTAATTATAATCATTTGTATGTAATACAAATGTGCCAATCAACACAAACATCAAAAGTGTTAAAAAACAAAAAAATAGTGCTTCACGGAGCGCCCGGCAGATGTTGAACGTCGAAATTGATGTTTATTAAGATTATTTATAATTAAAGAAAACCAATGAATATATGAAGTAAAGTAAATAAACACATATATAGAAACGACGTATATAGTATACATGCCAAGTACATGGACGTCTTACCCCCAAAGACGCTCTTTTCCTTTTTTATATAGGTATATCGGGTAGGCACATGACTCCACTCCAACTGATGGTAAGTGGTAAAGGAGTCCAAAAGCGAAGATGGTACAGTCAGGGGATGTGAATAGAACTAGTCGCCCTCGCCATGACAGCAAGATGCATATTCACACCTCATTTGAAGGAACCCAGGTTCTAAGAGGACTACACGTGTGCTGGTAGAGATTTGATGGGATAAGTAACTTATTAATTGAGTGTGAATTGATTTTAAGGTACTTGTGAACAAATATATATATATATATATATATATATATATATACGAGTACACATTGGCATTAAGAATATGCTTATATATATTTCGATTTTTTTTATGTTATTATTTCGGGGACCTTGTTTGCATAAAATATTAGTACCTACTTATTTAAGTAAGAATTTTTATTGAAAAATTTTTATTTATACGCATATGAAATGCGTAATAAATTGATACTTTTACGTGCAAATATTTCTCAGTTAATCTCGGAGATACGGCGTCCTTCATCTAATCTCGTCAGCATTCACTCAAACGTCACTCATAGTTGATACGCCTGTCAATATAGAATCTCATAAAGCACTCGATTGAATTATCAAATATTATAACACACTATAATAATGCAACGATGTCGATTTAAAACATACGTAAAAAAGGATTATAATACCTCAAAAACCTTTTTATTTGAATGAGGCGGACGGGCGATTGGTCCACCTTCCTAACTAAGATGTTATGTTCCTTGTACCTGTAGTTACACTGGCTCACTCACGAATCGGAACGATATATTCACATCACTAGCTAGCTATTGGCGTTTAGTATTGACAGCCTTTCCTTATTAAAACAAATAGATTTACTACAAAAATCAAAAGGTACTTCTAGCCTTTTGGAGGCTTATTGACCACTATTATAAAAATCAAATAAGTATATTTCTTAGCCGTCTTAAGTTACCACTGGTTCGGAGTGTAGATTTAACCGGAAATAACCGGTACGAAACTCGGTAGTCTCGTCCTCACTCTCTACATTAAAAACTAATTCAAATCATATATAATATAGTTATTTACAAGTTGATTAAACGTAAAGTAATATATCGTTTCCTTATTTACAAACACCATCCAATTAATCTGCAATGCAGCTCACTATGACCCAAAACGAATGAAACAAAATCCTAAGCAATTCATTAAAACTTTCCCCGTGATGACCCTCCCTCCTATTTACCGGATAGTGGGAGTTTTCCTCAACTGGCAACACTAACGGTGCGACAACGAGCCAAGTTAGATTGGTAGACATAACACGCGCCTTCGAGATGAGATTTTTGCGCCCATCGAAACATCTCCTGACGTTTGTCTTGTTTTAAAACGAAGTTTCTGTTTCGAAAGAAATAATGTTTTGTCCCCCCAAGTTATTTCCAGGTAACATTTCAGAATGCGATCCATTTCTTTTTATCTAAACCAGACATATTATCTAGAAAACTATATCAATGAGTGCATTTTTTTGCATTAGAAGCCGAGTATTAATTTGATAAATACATGTGTCCGGCTTTGTCCATTTCTGTCTGGTTTAAAAGCCGAGTGAGCCAGTGTAAGTACAGTCACAAATAACGTAATATCTTAGATATTTCATGACCAATGATTCGCGGCGCATTGACAGTGTGAGGAGTGGTTTATTATTATTGCGGTGCCAGGGGCCATGGGCGAAAGTAACTTACTGTCAGGCTCATTGGCTCGTTTGCCTTCACACAATAAATTAAAAAACAAAAAACTATAGATTAACTCAAAGATGATTTTGTTATCAAATTACTTGCCTTATATGACATTCAATCCCGACTACCGTATACTGTTCGTTTATGTTCAGCTTCACAACTGAAATTTTACGCTAAGCGATCATGACCCTCCCCGACTCTTAGTAAGTTAATTATTTAGATATCGATATATTATATTTTATATATTTAGAATCACTAATACAATAATTAGTTAGATATTATATCATATAGAACGAGCCGGCGGCATCAACAGTCTTCAACAGTTTTCTAAGACGCCACGTAGGTATAAAATCTAGATAGAAATATGTTCTTTATTAAATATATATATGATAAAAATAAATAATGAACGAGAATTTAGTTTTATTATTTTATTTTGATAAGAGAACAAGAAATCGATATCATTTTTAAAAGTAAAAAAAATATTTATAACGCCTACACTAATGATAATATGTTTACACGATCAACACATAAATAATGAGTACGTGTCTATTGTGTTAACAATTAATTCTTAACAGACTTTAAAATACATTCGAATAAATTCAAAACATTTCTATATTAAGCACTCAACAGAACAAGTAACGCCATCTGTCTTCGCAATAATAAAACGCCTGAATGCATTTTACCAAACACAATAATTATAATTTATTGCAATTTGACTGGATTCTCGCTAAAATATAAAATTTTTATGTTTAAAGTGTTTTTATATGATTTCCATATACGTAATTACAAATGGTTTCCTGACTCGCACCTGCAAACAAATAACACGTACCTACCGTCTTTATTACTTTCAATTCTATGTAATACATAGTTTAAATTTATAAATATCACATACCACGCTCTGGCACTTAATTATATTATTTTTAATTCGGGTTAATTATTCATGTGTTCGTAGAAATAACGTGACGATATAATGTATCCTTAAATTATCATTTCATACATAAATAAAAGTAAATGTATGCAAACATTTCATTTTATTATAACGTCGGTGATAGTCGGTGAATTTATTTCAATTATTTCTCTCCATATTCATGTTTTCGAGACAGGTGGCGCCATCTCTTACGGCATTACGAAAGATATCCGTTGGCTCGTAATATACAAAACCAGTAATTAATTCAAAGGTAATTAATTATACTTATTAGTGTACGGCAACGCGTGTAATATTAATAGTTTAATCGTAAAAATTAAAATAAAATATCTTGACATTTTGCTACAATGAAAGTAGGGACACATGCAAATATTTACATATACTTTACAATATATATTTTTTACATAATTTATGGTGGTTAAATTATCTATGTAACAAAGAGAATTAAAAAGAACCAGGGACTAAAAATAGTTGTGTTTGAAAGTTCTAAAAGTTTTCGCTGAAATCAAAAATAAAAATCCGCGCTAGCTAGTAGCTCGCAACATGTACAAAGCAAAATAACGCAGTCAGCTGCCTGATCTTGAATGTACGATGGTCTGCTTATGGGTTTTTTATTTATCATGTTTAATTAAGCGAATCGTGGCTCGATGGCCATTGTCCGACTTACCTGCTCAACGATTTAAATCTGTTCCCGCCGACCGGTTACACGGACTTGTCATATACCTTTTTATTTTCATTAATTTATTTACTCCTCAATATACCACAACACTGGGATCGAGGCACGAAAAAAACCTCAAACTGTATGCAATGTACTCATTATCATCACTCGTGCACTAATCACAATTGTTACGAGTAATAAGTTTGTTCATTTGAAAAAAAATCATGTTTTTCAGTTTTTTTACGTTACCTCTATGAAGTGATCAAGGCATTCTCACATACAACCAAAAAGTCAGCGTACGAGCTCATTCCGTTCGATTTTTAAATGTTTCGCATGAAGCGCGAAATTTTTTTGCGTTTCGCGCCACGCGTACAAAACAGCGGGCGCTTCTCGCGCGTCTGCTGTCAGAAGAATCCGTCAAGCCGGGGGCGGGCCGCCGAGGGACGGGCCACGTACTTCGGCTAACTTCGGAACGCTCTCTGTCCCACGGACGCAAAGTGAGCTGAGTCACAATCGTGTTGTTTCCTTATTCAATTTGTGTTTAAAATAAATCTGGAATCTTTATAAGGCCTGGTAAGTTATTTACTTGTCTAATTATTGATATTTCATTGTATAAAAATCACGGATATGTCTTTACTGTTTTGTAGATACTTTAAAATGTTTCTTGATGTTTTTTAAGCAGTCTGTACTAAAACATTGTAGTAGGACTACAACATAATTTTACCGAAAAATAAGTTCACAACGTCAAAGATAAAATGTTTGTATTTTGATTTATCAATGTGTAACATTTTGCGAGGGTCCTGCATTACTTTAATAATGAAATCTTCGAACATAACCTCAAAATGTTCGTACATTGAAGTTTTTCAGCGTCACGCATAGATGGCGTTGACACTGAGGGGCGGAGTTTGCACACTGATAATATTAGGGTAATTAAATTAAGATAGTTCGAAAACTGAATCGTTTGTACTATTTATTAGGCAATTTTTTTTAATATTGTTATAATTACAATTTTATACTACATTAAAAAGTATTTAGTACCTTTCGAATTATAAGTCTTAGTATAGGTACGTCTTATTTAATAATACTTATTTTATAATTCACAGATATTTTTTTACATACATACTGACTATTTACTCATTTACTGGTTTACTTTATACCCCTTCGGATAATAAACAAATAATACCTGAATTGCAACCACAATTTTATATGAGCCTTTGTCTCTCTAAAAAAAAGTGCAAATAAATCAAAAATATTTTTACTAAATCTGTACTAAATCGGTCTCCCAAATATATTATTTAAAAATAGTAATTTATTCTTTATCTCCTTTGAGATTTTTTTCTATATATGAAAGCACTCGGGCAAATGGGACATCCGATGGTACCTACCTAAGTGGTCACCACAGCTCATACACATTGGCGCCGTAAGAATTTTCAACCATTCTTTACATCGCCAAAGTGCACCAACCTTCAGAACAGAGATGTTGCCTATATTCCTTGTGTATATAGTCACACCGGCTAGCAACAATTCTAACCATTGCTGTTTTGTGGTACAATAAATGATAAATGAGTGGTACTTAACAAGCCGGGCTCGAAAAAGAACTACCACGTAAGAGAATATTGAAGACAATCTAACTAGTTTCATGATAAAATACAGTTACACGATATTTATATACCTATGATGTTAGGGTATAGAACCAATAGCTTCTCCCCCATTTTTACCTTCCTGACTCAGGGTTCCTACTGAGAATTCCTAGACAGTAGAACCCAAATTACCTTTCACTTGACCTTTCAATCCGAGACTTGGTTATTTGCAACCCTATAAGTTAGCCGATATATATGATACTAAATTGTTCATTCATATTTAGTTAACTTTATAAGCATATTCCACATTTTAAAATCATTTCTTACTTTAATTACCTTTTAAAAGATAGAGATATCAATATTTTTTTATCGGAATGGCAAAAAATAGACTGATACGACCCACAGGGCGGAGAGCGGTCCGTAGCCCCTAGGTAGTGTACCATGAATAACACGACTCAAATAAGGAACCTACATATGTAAATTGAAACGACAATTTTAAACGTAGAACTTAATTTAAATATAATTACTTTTTTTTTTAATTTATTACAAGTATGTAAGAGTTGAAAAATCTATTCTGCCCAGATTATTAATTAATTATTATTATAAATTCCAATAGCGTAAAAATATTAAATAAGTTTTTTTAGTTAATGCTTAATGAATACCATTTTGACATATCATTATTCACTCAACGAAACCTTGATTAGAAGCGAGACCGGTGAACGATTATGATAACACGCGATATATTATGCGTGAGAATCGACTATCAATTAAACTATAAGTTAACATGTCAAATAACAGATACAAACGATAAATTACCGGTTTTTATTAATATTTGCATTTAAAACGATAAAAATCACTAATGAATTTGCATTATACCCTATAAGGTAGAGATTATCATATTGATAAAAAAAATATAAAAGTGTGACCACGTAAGCGTTACAATATTTCCGTTGTTTTTTTTTATTATCAACTCGTAAGACCGCAAGTACTTCGCTTCGGAAAGTACCACTTAGGTACTCGATAGATAATCTACAACCATTGCTTTTTCATAATGCTAATCTAAAGTCGGTGAGCCAGTGTATTTACTGGTTTAAGAGGTGTAACAACTTCGATTTCATGGTTGCCAGCACATTGGAAGTATAATACATTGTTCATATTTTAGACGATCCTTACATACACACATAAAAACAGGTGTCCTGCTTGATACAAAGTCTAGCTAAGATATTAAAAGTAGTTAATATTTGCATAGAAGTAAATATAATTGTATGATGCAATTACATTCGGTTACGGGACGGTTACCCAAAATATTGTTTGACCTTTTTTAAATCATCCAAATGAACATACTTACCATAGAGGAACTTTATTACTCTGTATGAGTTAATTTAAAACAGCAGCTTGGGCGTGTGTTTTATGGCTTCTAATCCCACTCTATCAAGTTTATATATGATCATTAAATTGTATGTATCGATATGTATATACAGGTCTCGTAATGCCTATATATATAAAGTAAATGTCCCACTCAAACGTCTTTTCTTTTTTTAGCTTCCGTTCTTCCTTACATATAAAATTACGTACCTAATATCAAATAAAAAAACATATTTTAATAATAATACTCATCCTATATACAAGCAGAAACAATAACTCAACATTTGTATGTACTCTTACTTGTATTGTGCAAACACATTTTAAATTAAAAAAAAACACACACACACACACACACCAAAGATAATTTTGTAACTGTAATATTTCTAGAAAGGTCTCCCTTGATATTTCGTAAAACTTCAACAATGTCATGAGGAGAAAAAACGAAATTTACGATTTACAAACAATGGCAGTTCATCACTCGTCATAAAGAGAAGATTACGCACGTCCAATGCGACAGATTTACGACTAGTTGCATAATAGTGGACCGAGAACAACGGTCGTGAGAAATCAATGAAAAATCATTCTTTTTATAAATATATATCACTGACTTTGTAAGGATTAAGATCTACATATTTAAAGGAATACATCGGTTACCTTTTTGCATTCTTGTGCGAATAACTTTATTTTGATATACTTACATAGACTAAAATAATCTCTTATAAAAAAAAAAAAACGAATTCATAGCTATACGTACTACACTAAATATTTAAATACATAAAAATAATCCTATTTTAATACATAGAAACGAATAATTAAGGACAATATTTAGCAGTAATTATGGCTATTTATATTATTATAACCAGCTAGTTTATATCAAGCAAGACTTGTGCGTCAACACATATTGTAGTCATACAACATAGCTCCTGTAAACTATTAAAATATTTAGTTAATACATAGAAATTATATCGTATGAATTCTTAACGTGCTTGGTTTATGGTTAAAGATATTTTATTAATCAAAAAATAAATAACATCTAAATTATTTGATTTCACTTACTACTTGTTGACTTCCGGGCAGGATATATTACATGTATATATAATTGTATTTAACTAAAATGACTTTTAAATGATGAAAAAGAATAACTACTGAATTTCTTGTCAGCTCTACTCGGTAGAATCTACATTCCGGACCGGTGGTAGCTTCACTTAATATAGTTTGTTAAATGACGATTCAAAAGTGTAAAAGCTAACTCGAATGAAGTATAATTTGATTTGATTTACTAACATAACGTTGTATTCATAACTTGGGCATGCACAATTAATTTACGTTTTAAAATATGTATCTTAATATTAAAAGAGAGGTCATTCGCAGTCCAATTTCATAACCAATTTTCTTTCAAATAAGCGACAACTATTATTGAAAAGGAGTATAGTTTAGTTACTGAAAAATAAATGCAATTATGAATTATATAATTTCGCTATCGGTACTTAATTTACGCCAATAATATCCCTATTCGCCCACCAGTATTCCCCGACTACTTACATGAGTCGACGAGCCATAATTTTAATTATGGGTACGTCACACCATAGTAATTATATTATTCCATTATACAGGTTGTACTTGTCTCGTGACTTAGAATATAATGCGGTAATTATTAATAAATCAAGTGTCCCGGATTATCCGTGACGGGACAAACGTTTCCGGCGCGGGACGCGTTTTTATTTTCATTATTTTTATTTACAAAATAATAATTTATGGGCCAAGATACCGCCTTCAGAGAGATTTAGCGAGTGTGTCATAGACTCAGGGCCTCGCGACTCGATCTGTGTTGAATTATGTCTCGTTTTAATGGTTCCCCGGATTGCGCCGAAAAAGGTTGTGATATATAACGATATTAATAATTTTTATGATTAAAATTCATATTAATGTCCCGTTTAAGTGAAATATCGAACAATGCACGGGCTATATATTTTTCGAATAGAATGAATACACATCGAAACCAGATGAGGGATTTATCGTATCAGATGCATCAGATGCTTATTAACATAACAAAATCTTTGCGAGGCTGGCATGGCTCAATAGAGCGTGTAAATGTTGACTGTAGATCACGGTTTCAAATCCAGGTAGGAACCACTTATAAGGCATAAGGGGATAGCAAATTAGTCTCCAATGTCGGTGAATTAGCATAAGAAATGGTTAATATTTCTAGCAAAGACCATGTCTATGTGCGGTGGTAACTGCTTACCATCAGGAGAACCATTTACCCACCGGCCTAACGATTTAATTTAAAAACAAACGTATAGACTAACCAGGATGGGTTACTGCAGTGAAACAATACTACCTACTTACCTATAATGGAAAAACATCCATAATGTAACTAAGAGATAAACTACGTACAGCTTACTATCGAAACTCATTAAAAAACTGAGACAAACTTCAAATAATTCCAGTACTTAGTAATTAACAAAATGAACTTCTCAATAAAACTGAAATACATTACAGTAGATGTAATCAGTAACGTTATTGCGTTTACTAGGAAAGCAGATGGTAGAGAGGCCACCTGGTGGTAAGTCGTGTTCTGTATATAGATATCAGAATGGTAAGAAGTGTATACTATCACTTACAACATTCGATACGCAAACATTAATGTCACGTCTATGATCTAAGATATTATGTTCCATTAAAATAACTTTAGTGATGTAATTTGAAAGTTTTAATGGATAACACAGGTGTATAAATAGTAATCTTACTGCTAAACAATACTAAGTTTCGTTGCATGCCGGTTTGAAGGGTGAAGAATCTAGTGTTGTAGCAGGTAGATAACGTCTTAGTTTCCAAGATTATTTTATTTTATTTTCATTAGGACAACCAACAGTAGATACAATATCACATCCAAAATAAAAAATAAAAACATTTAAAAATTATCAAGGCAATAGTTCTACTACTTACAGGTAGTCTCAACATGCATTATTATATCACACAATGAAATTATTGAAAATATAAATTAAAGATAAACATGGCCTGAGCCGAGATGGCCCAGTGGTTAGAAGGCGTGCATCTTAACCGATGATTTCGGGTTCAAACCCAGGCAGGCACCACTGAATTTTCATGTGCTTAATTTGTGTTTATAATTCATCTCGTGCTCGGCGGTGAAGGAAAACATCGTGAGGAAACCTGCATGTGTCTAATTTCAACGAAATTCTGCCACATGTGTATTCCGCCAACCCGCATTGGAGCAGCGTGGCGGAATATGCTCCAAACCTTCTCCTCAAAGGGACAGGAGGCCTTTATCCCAGCAGTGGGACATTTACGGGCTGCTAATGCTAAAAAAAAAAACTATAATATAATAAATAATAATTCATAAGATATACCATATGATTAGAATTGAGCACAAATAAGATTCTTTATTTTTCGATTGAATCGAGGGCGACTCGTGACATATGTCCAAAACATTTTACTTTAATATTGATGGTGATGTATAACAATGATAATCTCGATATAATGGAATTCCTACCTAGTTGCGTTTTATATAATCTGGTATAAAATTAATGGCTCATATTACGGGAATATAAAAATATTATTGGTGAATTTGCGATGTAAGGCACGATTAATATTTCTTAAAAAGTCAATGATTATGTGCTGTGGTGACTTGACTACTAACAATTATAAATTTAAAACAATGTGCAGTTTTTCTTACACAAAACTTGAATTAATTGTCCTGTGCTATACATACATATGCCTTTATATGCCAACTCAACCTTCTTAATAGCAATCTTCAATCCATATTACACTGTTTTAAACACTCTGTTAACCAAATTATTTAAACAAGGGTACAGAAGCTATTTGTAAAGGCTCTATAATAGTATACCTATATAGAAGTAAAACTCCTACTCAAGTAGTCCGTTACCTAGCATGTTATATACTTACTATTCAACGTATGTATGTATGACAGTTGTATGAGTCTGTTTTTATCTGCACAGTCATTTGTTATATCTGCACATTTGATATTATTATAACAGTCGACATTTTACTCATGTGGCCTATCTTTTCTATATTTTTAAAGAAACGTCTGTGCAATATAAAACGGGGGTAATTAATTCATATAATTCTTCAAATACTTCTCACAGCATCAATGTTGGTTATCTACATAGGAACTAAACATGGGAAAACATAGTACGAGCAAATCTACCCCTCTCTTTTCCCAATTTTAAGTTGAAATTTCAAAAAATATTATTCAGAGCAGTTACGTTATAAAATAAACCTGCGTTCGAAATTTCAGCTTTCTAGGCATGTCAATAATTAACAAATACTTAAGATATACAAATATTTGTGAAGGACTAGGATTGAATCTGTGATTATCAGCTCAAAGGCGAATGATAATTGTCAATGAAAAGATTCAAATTTAGGACTGCCATCAAGTTTCATCTTTAACCTTTATGTAGATGAATAATATTTTTTTTTTCGTTGTTCGATTACCATGTAAAACTACTAAACGTATTTTTTGGAATTCCGTTGATACTTTCCTCTTTTTTTTTATTAAATTCCAGTTACAGCTAATAAGCCTATAAACATCGATCCAAGGAAAAGAACAATTTATATTAAAAAAAAAAAAATACTATATTGTGTTAGACTCATTGTGTGAAAAACAGCTGGATCGCTTGACAACTCTATTTAAAATTCAGTTGCATTTGACCCACACGACAGCTTGTAAATAGATTCCGATACCGTACATGTTATAAACGTTAAAAATAACAGCTCGTATCAAGTTATTACAGAAAGAAACATTATCTAGTGCAATTTATCTCGAACTAGCGAACAAATCCACAGAACAAGATACAATACAAGGCTTCGAACAAATTTAGTCGTCCTCCCACTCCGCCAGCTCGATTATTTATAATAAAAACTTTTTATACATTTTGTTTCCGATTCAACATAAATAAGATATGTTATTTAAAGTCAATATATCACTTGACAGGTGGTAGGCAACTCTGACTCGTCGGATATGCTAATTAATACCCAGCGGCTTTCGGTTTAGAGGTCGTAATCGTGTAGCGATGAGGTCAGGTCGTCGGGTCGGAGCAGACGTTTCGTAAGATTTATAAATATATCAAAGTAAAGCTTTGTGTGAATGTAGTGAGAGATTTTAATCAACGTCCGAAGGCAGCGGCAATAAGTCGAGGGACTGGCGTTCAAACCCGGCCCGTGCACAGGATGCTTTCCAATTATCTATAAAAAGTAATGACTTATATTTTATCATCTTAACGTAATTAAATACATGCTGTATAATGTAAAATGATGGTATATTATTTACCGAACACGTGCATGTTTTTGTATGTTACAATCCTGTTAAACGATTACAATGGGCCTGAAAGAATCTATGTACTTGAATTAAGTCTATTTTGTTGATGTTGATTAAACAAAAGATAAGTACTCATTATAATATAATTATTTAAATAAACTAAAGCCATACAAGATTGGCTCTTGTAATGCTTCTTAAATCTGATAGCGAGATAAATAGATCCGTTTCCAATTAGCTATTACGAGTATTATTACGAGTAAACGTAAACTATTTGATTGAGATCAAAAATCGTTAAATAATTATAGCTGCTTCTTAAATTAAAAAAAGATTTATTTATTTTATTTTTGTAACACCCTGTATTCCATAACTTTGTTGTAAAATCGGTTATTTGTTATTGGAAATCCTGAGACAAGTCCTCCGACAATAATGATATTGTAATTTACGGCAATAATACGTCAAGTTGTACACAGACACGCCGACACACCGACACACCGACACGCCGAGCCGAGCGATCAATAAATATCAACAATCGTCTTAACCTTCCGTTTTATTAAAATTCTTCATATTACCCATTACGAGAGATTTAGATCGGACGAACACGCAAACTTGTATCCGTGTATTATTTGCAATAAACAAAACGCGCATTGGATTACATGACGTTTCTATATCGCGCCCGACAGCTTTAATAACTACGATTCGACCGCGTATGATTTATACGACTTATTAACTTGCTATGACACAATTACAGCTATTAACCAATGTTTTATTGTACACTTGGAGCGGCACGAAAGCGGCCGATGCCACGAGTAGCGCCATCTATGAACGATAATCGGTAAAGTTCAGTTTAAACTTCAAAATGGAACGTTGAGATCTAGAGCGGACGGATTTGTGGCAGTTTAAGTGGAAATTGAAAAGGAACGGTCGAGATAAGACGACGAGGCGTTGGGCTAGAAGGTGTGGCGGTATCAGGTCGTCGTGCCCGCTGAAGTGTTCGTTGCGTCGGCGGCTGACGGCGACTCGGAGCGCTAATCGATGCGCGCCACTGCGCTGTCTTCCGACGGCGGCCATTACGCACCTTTATGACCACCCGGCCCCGCGCCCCCCGACCCTCTCTAAGGCGGCACATGACGAATCAATATGCCGGCAACCGACTCAACACTTATTTATTTGACACGATTTATTAGCCGAATGCCTGTAAACTTTTATGCGCCCCCTCCCGGCGAGGGATGGTTTATGATGGACACGGCCGTGATAAAATTCTATGTTTCTGCCGCCGTCTACTTTTATTGCGATTCGGAACAGATGTCTGGAGAATTCAGGGGGCTTCTGTGGGCGAAGTTATTCCTAAATTTTAACGACGCGACGTGTCTGCTCGAGGCTGTGTGATTTCTCTACTGTGCTATTCAATAAGTCATCCATTGAATTTAATTAAATTGTCATTCGATATGTGTTCTGAAATAGGTATGCTACGGCAGAAGAAGTTAAATGTCGTCCATTCTTCGTGATGAACGAAATGCGTCTCCAGCGACCAATGGGATAAGACGTGGCTGACAATTCTTGGGACGCAGAATGGCATTTGGCTGAGATGGAATACTGAGATGACCTAAATACATCGTTGTAGAAAAAAGTACGCCATGAAATTTAAAAAATATTGGCTTACAAAGGAATTACATTTCTTCGCCTTTGCCAGCCACAGAAATAATTATTTTTTCTTTGTTTAGGTTAACTAAAAAATCTAATATTTAATTAAAAATTAACAAAAACAATCCTAATTCATATAATTTAAAATTCTTCCACAAACAATTATAAGAGCTCTATCAATATCACAGTAACAGCAAAAATAACCTCTACCTATCCCACGGTTGGGAAAGTTCCTCTTGATGAAAAAGTTGAAGCTTACCCCAACATGCTTTTCCAATGAGGGTTGATGGATACATATGTGGCAAACTTAATCCCTAGTTACCTCATGATTGTGCTCCTTCAACGAGATTAATTAATGAACCCTGTGATGCTTACCCGGGTTTGAATCCGCAATCTTCAGTCAACATTTTCGTGTCCTATCTTGGGGCCACCTTGAATAACAAACAGTTTTAAAGCTTTGTTTAGAGGCATAGAAAATATAGCTTAATTTTTTTATTCGATTTTGTAATTCATTATAATCGTCTTCCTTATCTAAGGTTTTGAGGTCAGAGCTGATAAGAAATACTGAACTTATAAATGTTCAAATGAATGGATGTCCGTAACAACGCGTAGTCGAGTTAAAGTTTAATTCCTCCATTGCAATTAACATTAGCAACTTTGTTTGTTAGCGCTAGACAAAATGTCGGACGGAAGTGTGTAATTTTTTCACAAATATTGCGGAAGGAAGACGACGTCTTCCGTCGGTCTGTTTAGATGGTTTTTATGCTAATCGCGTAGATTTGCTGGGATTTTCTTTTAGCGCGACAATTATTTACGAAGCGTGGTCGCAGTCGCCCTTTAAGAAATTAGCAATGCGGTGACCACAGTGGCATAACATTTAAGGACATAAAAAGTATTCTTTAAATTTGATATTGGGACCATTAAACAAACGTCACCTCATGGTTTGTCTAATGATTATATTATAGACACTGGCATTGTTAGAATCATTATGTATATTACTACTGCATCAGATCTCAGATGTAGTTGCTGTCCATTTTAACGGACACTATGACAATAATATACAAGCCAATACAAAGTTTTGCTATATGACAATAAGTAGTGAAATTAGCACAAACAGGTATAGTCGTACAAATGGTTCACTTGTAATGTGTAATGTAAAATTAAATATTATCAAAATATAATACCTAATGTAAAAACATTATAATGAAGAGGAGCGAAGATAGCCTGTAGTTAGAACATGCTAATCATCACCGAGGATTGCGGCTAAGTACATCTAAGTATTCACGTTCTTTGTTTGTGTTGCATATGTCAAATGACACTTTACCACATCCCATTACAACGGCGCGGCGTCGTTAGCGAGCTTCAAACTAAAAATAAATATTAATACAATATATGTTTTTATTAATGATGTTACTCGATAAATCCTAAGACTTCAAACATTAATTAAAAATGCCTCTTTCATTTTCACAAACATTTCCGAGCCTAGTCTAAATAACGACAATGATATCAAAAAATATTTGACAGTACACGAAATACGCTCCGAAATCTGTCCCGCAGGGCGCGCGGGACGCACGGCGGGACGGCGGGACCGCGGGACAGATAGTTAACTTTTACGGCCGTACTCTTTATGAAGCATGGTCGCCGTAACGTTTAATGGCCTACATAGATGTGGACGAGGACAAAGCAAACGACTTTGTAGTCAAATTAATTTCACAATAAAACACCTTCGTGGTTGTTTTATTAGTGGGCTCTGGGTAATGCCGGTAATCAGCGGTGCGGTACTTTCAAACTTATCGACTGGTGCAGTATCTGCTTTGAAATAACGAATTTTAACGAATATTTTTTGCATTTAATGACTATGAATTTATTTTAATTAAGGTTAAAAACAAACAATAAATTATACAAAAAAGACACAAAACGCGGAAAGGATTTTGTGGTCTCTCTTTTCATTATGTATTGGTATATTAAGTATATAATGATTCTATGTACGAGTGTATATATAATGTCGAAATTGAAACCTCGAATTCACTCAACACCGAATTACAGTAAAAGTCTGTTATCTAGTTTCGGAGCGTAGAAACATTTGATCAATCCGATTGGAGGAGCTCGCGAATGCAAATGTAAAACAATCCCCCTGCAACCCCGTCCCCCGTCATACTCGGACGCATAACAGACAAACAGGCTAATCCGGGAGTTATCGTAAATTGTCAGTTTATGACGTGCGGAACGTAGGAGGAGGCGAATTTTCTAATTTCGCCCCCCTTCGCCCCTTTGACGCGCTAATTCGTGTAAGCAGTTTCTGAACGTACTTGTTTCCAGCTCACTCCGAACTGACAATGTTTTTTATACTTCCATACGACTCTTATTGCGAGGGAATAAAGTTCATTTTCGTTGAAAACAGTCGCACGTATATATTGCAAGGTTATCGCCGGCTTTAACATAGCTGAGCAATTTACATACATTCGTTTGTTCGGTTTTTAAATTGCGTATTAACTGAGTTAATCGCGATACTGTTTCGTTAAACGCAAATTAAAAAGTTACGACTTTTATGTTGAAGTGTTTAGCGTTATTTGATACTGTTTTGAATTTCGAATTTGGTCCGAACTTTTTATTATATGTTTTTAAAAAAACATCCAAGTCGAATGTCATACAGCTTATAGAAGTATAAAAAGGCTGTTTAAAAAAATGTCATATGACACCTACTTAAACCGGTAATAGTTGACAGCTGCTCTTAAAACAAGATAAAGTGAGTTTTTAAGATCGTCACACTCGAGAACAAATTTCAATAAGTATCTAAGAGTAATGAACCTAGTCGTGTTCGTTATTATGTTACTCACCTCGAAAGCCAAGTGCCAGTAGTACTGGGAGTTGCCTTTTCTATTAAGGCTTGGATCTTATTGCAGAATTCTGCTCCTATAAGGTTAGTTCGGGTACGTGTGGCCAAATATCCAAGTCATGTCGATTTCTTGGCAATATGCACCGCCACTGGACCAATAATGATTTATTAATTTGTTTATTCTTAATATTAAATGTCTGTTACTTAAGCCTTAATCGTATCTAATTATCTACTTTCTATAAATCTTCTCTAATAAAGAGTTTTATCCTCCACAACTAACTAGAACGGACCTAAAATAACTAAAGTTATACCATAAATTAAAATATATTTAGCTCGGAACGTATAAACCGAATAAGAACCTAGATCCTCTAGCCGTAGATCGAGATACGAATGATATAACACGGGGCGCATCAAGAACGCGAACGCGAGATGGGATCAGGCTGCGCGGGCGCATCACCAATTAATACTCTTCATTTAATCGATTCCTTCAATTATTTCTACTTGATATACGTTAATCCTTTCGGCTCAGCCTCCCCGGGATATTGTTGGCTATAATTACGTGGGAGGCGACCTCTATTGACAAGTATTGATGTTTTTAATCTGATGTTAGGATAAGACATTAGTATGCGCGCGCGTTGATTTGTTGCCGGTCGGCTCATTGCCTCGTAATTATTGGATTTCGGCGCGATATTTATTGGCATTTCTTCTCAGGTTGATTTATATTGAGGTGTGCGATGTATTTTTTTCGTTTATTAAGGCCGGTCCCCGAGGTTCAACTAATACGTCATGTCTGAATGCGTAGGACACATGATCACCTCCATTAGGCGCGTCTCCCGACGGATTAGCGCCGTCAGCCAGTAATGAGATGGCGGAGACGCGGAAAGGGAAAATATTGGAGATATTGGAAATACCACAATAATAAAGCGATAACAGGGCGCGGGGCGAGCAGCTGCGCCCGCCGCCAGGGGCGCTGCTGTCGCGAGTACACGTGTCGAAATTAAAAATTTAATACATATATATTTATTATTTACTTTTGACTCTAATTGTATATTTTAATAATTGTTCCCTGATGAACATGTTAATAAGTAACTAATGAAATCGGTTAAAGCTATTATATTTAAAAAATATATAATTAACAAATAATTGAAGCTCTCGTTAATCAAAAGTAATATTCAATGTTTTAATATTATAAGGTTTTAATCATTAAAACGAAATATAATCATTGTCAATATCAAACATTATAAGTCATAATACGAGCCAGATATAAAAATACTAAAATCCAAAAAGCGAAACACATTTCATCAAACAGTTTCGTACCACTAGCGCCATCTAGTATCACATCACACACTAAACATGTCAACACCGCTCTTACGTGTAAAATTAAAAAAAACACACACACACACATCTCTATTGAATAGCGTTGACAATTTCGTAATTACCTACACGTAACATCAAGTATATTGAAAAGTGTATTTACCTAAAGCGATGGCGCAAAGAAATGATGGATTAGCGTCAAGAAATTCCTTTAAAAACGCAAACAGGGACGCGGCAAAATTGCATCCAGCTAATATTCCCTTGCCAATCATGGAGCGAGTCAATTTACAATTTTCCCTCTTAATAAGCACGTCAACACCGCGTCGGAACAATATCGACGGGTTTTTTATTTTACTCCGCGCGCTGAGAAACTTATTAGAGCCCGTGCACATAAAAGTGATCCATCTGAGTCGAGCGATGCAAACGTGCCTTTATAATACATACGACTATATTACATGTGGCTTTATTTTGTGCTTAAAATATATTTTGTTGTATTTTTAATAGATTTGTCAGGTTAGGTTATGTAGCATGCTGTAAAGGCACTCTTTTATGCAAATTGAGCATCTGATGGTAAATGATCCGCTCTACCCATAGACATAGGTAATCTTGTAAAATTTTAATCGTCCCTTATAATGCGCCACCAACCTTGGGAACTAAGATGTTACGTCCCGTGTGCCTAACCCACCCACCGTGTGTTAACTCACCCTTCAAACTGGAACACAACAATACTTAGAGTAGGGACGGGCTTGCACAAAGCATTTACACCAAGCACTTGCATACTTTACTTTTTTTCTGTTTTAAGTTGATATATTTGTAATTCGTGATTATGCTCTCCATATCATATTTAACTTGCCAAATTCCATACTTCGTCCGCGTATTTTTTGTAAAAACTAACTGAAACGGAGTTTTAACTTCACGTTTATTATATAATATTAAAGCTCCGTAAAAACTTTATAGATATATGCTTTTATAAATATCATCAAAAAATTTAATATTAAAATGAAAACTTCAAGAGTTTACATTTACTTTTAATATAAAATTATTAAATTACATGAGATAATTGAGTTTACCTTAATCTTTGTATTAAATATTACTCATATCAGGAAAATAGTTTCATAAACTGTACCGTATCTAAATACTTTACGTACGTACCATATTTAAATACTTTACGTAGTTTACGTACGACTATTTCGACCGTTTGTTCAAGAGCAGAGTGGCGCAGTGGAAGCGTGCTGGGCCCATAACCCAGAGGTCCGTGGATCGAAACCACGCTCTGCTAGAAACTTTTTTAAATATTTTATTTCAAAATTCCTCATATTTTTTATTTTGGTATTTTAATACAAGTTTCAAATATATTCATAAAAAATTAAACTTTAAACTATAAGAATTATTCATTCTTGTAGCGCCATCTAGTAAAGTACGAAACAAACAATATTACGAGTGAAATTAAAGATTGTTTTAATATTAATTTAAGATTATTTTACTATAAATATATAACCAATTACCTACGTTTAAACGAAAATGAATTGAAATAAATTATACATTTTGTTTTTTTAAATTAAACAATTTCTAATAATTATCAAAGAACTTTAAATAAAATTTAAAATGTTTTTATTTTTTATTTTTTTATACATTGTATAATAATATTAAGTAAATAAGTATAATTAAACTTGTTTTTCTTAAATATATTGGGGCGCTCTCCTGAGTAAATTTTTGTTAAAACAGCCCGAAGAGAGTCTTGTTAATCCAATATTATTATCACGTAGGACGTCAGTATTTTTATAATTGTGATTATGAAAACAATTATTATTCCAATTTCCACCCCACCGCCGAGGCTCACAAAACAAACGCATCGCCAATAACATTATGCAATTTAATTGCGAACAAACGTTTAGGAACGCGAGTTTCAACTCCATTAGCGGTGTGTCATACGAGATTTATGTTTAATTGAAATCTTGGAGTTTATTGTGCCACCGTTGATTTATCGCGTCACGTCCCAGCGTCTGCGAGCGTGGACTAGGACGTTCCATCGCTGTAACGTGCTATATATGTACATCGCTGGTCTGTGTGTCTCGTTGGGCTGGTTAGATTACGAAATCAGAAGTCCCGGATCCAAACTCTGGGTCGTGTCAATAAAAAAAAGTTCAATTCAACTAACAATTTAGCAATTTCCGTTAACGCTTACGTTTGGCACGCGTTGCAATGTCTCTTTGAATGTTTTTTTAAACAATGATTTGATACGAATCGCGCTTATTATAATAAGAGAATAAGTAACAATCTTTATCATATTAAGAAAGCTTACAGATGAATTCATGTGTGGAAGAATCTCAACCATAACGTACAGGTTTCCTTACGATGTCTTCATCAAGCACGTGGCTAATTAAACATAGTTGTCAACCATGTTCGGTGTTCGGTGTTCTTATTTTATTTGAAATATTTTCACACCGGCTGATGGTAAGTGGTCACCACCGCCCATGGACATTAACACTACAAGAATCTCCTTCCCTTACAATGTCAATGTTCCCCAATTTTGGGAAAAAAGATTGTACCTGTAGATTCACTGTTTCATTTTTCAAACAACTATAATACGAGACATTGCAAATGATTTGCACTAATCCTTGCCACTAATCACGGGTTAAGATTCCCTTCAACCCACTGAGCCACCTCGGGTTAACTGCTTACATTTCCAATGAATAATAATAGTAAGGCATTTGAATCCCTTTTCAATAGACTATGTGATGGACTTGCAATGTTTATGTTTATTCGTTATGGTCCAGATACTCTAATCTGTACCTCCCAGGAGTCCTAGACCTAGCTTGCGGCGTTTATATCGCATCAGCTCTGATGGTATCGAAGTATTGACTTATTAAATCTCTCAGACAATATTTTCTTATGATTTCAATTTCTTATGATATTACGAAATATAATTTCCAATTAAGGTTACAAAATCGATATTTATGATTATTATTTATTTTAATTGTAATATTATGAATATAGTTGTTAATTTGATAAAATACAGAGCAAAAAATAATCCATTATTATACTTAAAAGTACTGATTACTCAGACCAATATTGCCCTATTAACTAATATTCACTTGATACATCGTTATTAATCGCAAAATAAAGCTTATATATCATATTAAATGACCTACGAAACGTAAAAAACCTGCGTGATATACCAAAACATTATGACAAAACAACAAATTCAGAATAAGTATACCTACTTATTCTGAATTTGTTTCATTTATGTAAGACGAGTGCGCTAATACTACGCAAGTACGCAGTTCTATAGTTGGGTTTCAAGAAATTGCGTGTTCGCGAGCCGCTTGTATTTATAAAGACTTCAGTTGAGACTATGTAATCTATTATTAAGCTTAAGGGTAATAAAACACCGCTGTATTCGTGCGAAGCGAAAGCGAGTTTGATACGAGCACATTTGGAACAGTCTTGTCTCAGTAAATCCCATATCGAGATCATTTCAAACACTTACACTGTTAGATCGATCGAGTTATTTTTACGTTGATTGTTTTGGACAGTGACTTTTATTTCAAGTGACAAATTTGTTTATTTATAACAGGTACATGAAATTCACGTTTGTCAATAAAGACAAGTCAAAATTTAAAGTTGGTGTAACTGGGAGGCTACTGCAGGCTGTTGTAGGATAATATTATAAGTATACTGAAAAAATCCTCGACACGCTCTGTATCCCAAACACAAATATAAATCGTGTTTCTTATCGATTTCAATATTTACATAATAATGATGATGTTATTGTCAAATTTATCAAGTTTTTATGCAAATTCGCCTAACTAATATAGTCACAACAGGTTTTTTATAAATTATTATATCATTCCATGTTATTCTATCGAAAAATAAAACCTTTTATTGTTGCCAGCCAATGTTACAGGTACATCTTAGATACAGTTAGCACAATGACGATGTAAAAAGTGATTTATGTTTCTGATCCATATATAATATCAACGGGTGACTACGAAATCTCAGAAACTAGAACACATAACTTGAAATTTGGCAGGTAGGTTCCTTATAGGGTGTAAAAAAAGCCGCAGGATCAGCTAGTTTAGCATATAAGTCTCGTTTGCCTTCATTATAAAAATAACGTTAAACTAATATCTTAATTAGATAGATAAGAACCAAATATATAATATAATAAAGATGCGAGATTACAAATTATGAAGACGCATCAATATACGATTAAATAACCACAGGAGCCTCGTCCTGCTTAATAATTCTCTCGAATGTCCACTATAATGTGTTCAACTTGCGCCCCTATTAAGATCCTCGCATACAGCGTAGGTACGTCTTGTCGTTAAGTTCTCGAGTCTCGACCATGAATAATATTAAACTCAGTCATTTTCATCTCACTCCACGAGTCGAACAAATAGAAATATCATCGTCTGACGCACGCATACAATTATATAGTTTATCACGATAAAATTAAAAGCGATAGTCGCCCCCGACGCGCGCACTCTTTAGGTCAGGACGGGATAAACGAACACATCAATTTCAACAAATCCGTGTCAAGATTCGAACGTGACTTTAAAAAAACGAAGCCACCCTACACTGACACGGAGCTTTATAAATAACTCGTTTTAACATCTTATTATTTATTGGACGCCGGCGAGCCAGCCTCCGACGGAAAGTTAACGATGACGAATACGAGATACGTTTGTAAAAAGCCCTTTTCAGTCTTGACGCGTGATATATTCCCGCGCATGCGTGTTATAAAGAACGCGGCGGGGTGCGCGTGCGCCGAGCGGTGATTGGCCGGCATAATGACTGCACGCGCGGACGTCGATTCCCTCGGCCGAGCCATGACGTAGAGTAATGATGGCTGTACAAGTAAACCAATGACGGATAGGCGCGTTTTTCAAGCCATTGTGTGTAATATACATGTTGCCGATAGAGATCTTCACTCGTATAAATTCGCGAGGAGCTGTCCGTTTGATTGGTAGGCACTAGAATTACAGTGAAACATTCGCGCACGTTAGTCCGAAGTCTTGTAACTTTGTGTTTAATTATAACCGATGAAGCTTCCGAACTTCATTTCCGATGTTTGTAATGTCGTCTGGTAGCCATTTGTCCTATTTGCACTATAATAAACCATAACAACATTATACGTTGTAGAGCTCTGTTCGTCTTGGTCACCCACGTATTACATATTCTAACAGCAAACAGCACTACTTAGTATTGTTATTTTTCGGCTTGGAGGGTTCCCAAAGTTGTTGGTGCATACATAGTGAGGGATTAGTATTGGTGTCTACGGGCGATTGTGATCACTAACACCTGGCACATTGGAAAGTCTCTTCCCTCTGCATTAAAATATAGATCTAATATATATTGTGGATAGGTGCGTCTTCCTTAATAGATCTATACCATACTATATTTCTAGATATATATTTTATTAAATAATATACCTATCAATAATATTGTCAGATGTTTTGTTTGATTGTTTGTGATATCGAGACGGTGGGAGACCACATACAAAAATCCGTTACGAGCGATATTCAAACCGGCAACGATTGCATTGAAGGCTGTATCGTTGCAACTGCCTCAGGTGGCGTCATATTTCAAAAGAATATTTTTTAAAACGAAACACAATCATATCACAGAAGTCGATCACCTTTATCGATAATCTTAATTATATGTGTGTCTATACAAATAAATAAAATTTAATTGACTGTCTGTGACTTCAAAATGATTGCCTTTTTAATGGTTTTTTGCAAGTTTCCAAAACCAATAAAATATAACATTTTATCAGTCTGTGTGTCTGTTTGTCTGGGGGGGTTAAAAATATAAGGTACCATGAAATGTATATTTCATCAAAATCGGCTTAGCCTAACAAAAGTTAAAAAGTTTACATAATTATATAGTTTATAATTAACTAATTAGTTTATTATATAATATTTTTGTTTCGTATTTATCGAACTTCATATTAGGTATATATTAACGCGACAACGACTGAGTAATCCCGTGGGCAGCATCCGTGCGGACCGCTGACCAACTCACCGAAGATTGATCTCACATATGTGTTGATTATTATTATAATAGCGAAAATAACGCAAAACAGTATCCATATAATACACACATATGTACTTCTATATATTATAAAGAGGAAAGATTTGTTTGATTGTAATAGGTAAACTCTTGAACTACTGAACCGACCACCCTAATTATTATAATGCCAAATTTGTATCGTTTAAATATATTGAGTAAGCCAATGTAACTACTTACAATGAAGTTCCAACCATTATCTCACTTACGCTTATAAACATCGTGAGGAAATCTACACGAGTGGGATACAACCGTCATATCGACCATATGAACTGACTGACTGAAACAGATCGATGCAATAAACTAAACACCTTCTTCAAAGTCAAAGTCAAAAGTCTTAATACAATATAGAAGTGTTAAACTTGCTTATTGATAGTGGTTCGGAAATAAACGCCTCGGACCTGAGAAGAACCGGCGAAAAAAACTCAGCGGGAATAAAATTGTTTTTGAAATATTTTGTTACAATACACGGATCAAAAGAGCGTATGACTGTTACTTGGTTTTGAGAAATTTCAGTCACATACGAAGTGAGTTCTTAGGGAACACTGGCTGACGTGAAGTGACGTGAAATTATTCTTTGATCAAGTAACAGTTCCGCTGTTAGGCCAACTGACAGCCACTAAGCAAATATCTGATCCGTAACTGATCAACTTTAACTGATAAAATTATTTATAACCGCATCTAAAACATATTTCGTATAAAATATGAAGACATAGATTTTTTAAATCCTCTGTTTTTTAGAAATATGACATCGGAAATGATTTTTAAGAACCGGCAACAAGAGTGGTTGCAGTATCGTTTCGGATCTACTATTACGGAATACCAAATTTGTCAATTCAAGAAGTTCAGAAATGAAAGCGAATTCCAATCCAATCGTGGATTTTACAGAATCGCACTATTGCTCGAGGTTCTGAATCGTATTAACGATGCGTGCATATAGTAAGACCAAAATGGAGCTTTAATTTCGTATTAAAATATATTCTATGCAGTTCAATACTACGATGGAGGTCGACGGAACAATCCCAACAACATTGATCAGGCTAGTTGGGAGGGAATCAATTATTATTCTCATTAGATTCGGGCGGGGCGTCGGATTTATTGCCGGGAAAAATTCACTACAGCACCTTGCGTATCGACGGACCGCGCTCTGTAACGCGAAACGTACACAAATATATATTTAACAACGGCTATGTACGATGATTATGTGGTATTTTAATTATATTACATCGGAAATATTACTTTAATTACTCTAAAAGTATCTAAGTACTCGTAAGTTAAACATGTAAGATATTTTTTATATCTTTTGCGTATTTTAAACATATATTGAATAACATATATTTTTTATGATATATGTAGGTTTGATATATGGATATGGATGGATGGATGTCATGAAGTGGTCACCACCGCCCATAGATAAAGGAGTTGTAAGAAATATTAACCATTCCTTACATCGCCAATGCGGTACCAACCCAGGGAACTAAAATGTTAGATACGAATATGTCCCTTGTGCCTGTAGTTACACTAATTCATTAATCCTTCAAACCGGAACACAACAATACTGGGTACTGTTGTATGGCGACAGAATATCTCATGAGTAGGTGGTACCTACCCAGACGAACTAGCAAAAAGTCCTGAGAAAATCACTATTAATATTCACATTGGGATAATTAAGAAAACTGCATTTGACATTTATATAAAGTGTGCTTAAAATATTACTTATATTTAAAATGTAGGACTATACAAAAATACCAAAATATATACCAAAAAAACAAAATGTAAGATATAATTATATACAGAACTCGTAAAACTAAAACTTATACCAGGTAACATTATGTCTCAAAACAAAACATAGTAATAATATTAGTAACTAAATTTCAATATTTAATTAATAATATACATTTTTCAATACGAGTTTGCTTATCATATATATCTTAATGTATAATTATTTGCAAACTATTTTTGAAATAATAAATTATTGAGTTATACAATCTTATTTAAAATAAGTTTTAATTTTTTTTTCTAATCGTACACAGGTATGCATTTAACTCACACCATTATATCAAATAATTTACAGTGGTTTGTATTAAACCACAGATTATATAAATGATTCTACAATTTCGCGTCCATGTAACTGTTTAAAAAGTCCGTAATGTCAGTGTGAAGGTGACGCCGGGACGGATCGATGTCGAAGCCGTTATTAGGGCGACAGCCTTTGACGACGCGGCCCTGTGCCGATTCGCTTATTTCTCGTTTTATTTTATATTATATTAATAATTAAGGAAAGCTACGTGTACAGAGCTCATAAATGATGTGTCGGCTATTCACAAACAAGTCGTTTGTTAATTACAATTGATTGAATGTTTCAAACTGATCTTATTATTAAAAATATCGCTCAAATTTAAGTGAGTCCAATGAGATTTCAATTAACTAGCTTTAAGTGTCTTCTTATGAAACGTTTTTGATAAAATAATTTATTTAAACATATATATTTTTTATAAAATAAACTTTTATCAAAAAAATAACATAATATTATTCTATACTGATATTCACAACTTTAATCGTAAATAATATGACTGAATTCTATTCTTAATTATATTTATTTTGTTATTAAATGTTCCAAATACTTTTGCCGAATCAAAACAAGCCTGTGCAGTGGAAGGCGTCCACCACTCGCGGACACGTGACTGACGGACGTCGGCGCACACACTCAGACTACACCACACATACACACTAATATAACCTTGCAAATTTAAAATGTAAGGGTTGAAATATCTTATTTTCTTTATAGTAATATGACTTGATTCCTTTGTTGTGGTATGACAAAGATTTACTTACTAAATAGGTATTTTTTGCCAACAGCTGTATAAAGAGGTTACATCGAGCTTTTTAATTATTATTTATTGTCGTATTGATAAAGCGATTATTATAAGAATTTTTATTTATAAAATTTAATTTAATTATTAAATTTAATTTTAATGTTAATGCTCTTGACTGTTGAGGAGAATCTTCTTCTGTAGCCAAACGTCGGTTTAAAATCAGGTCACGCATATAAAAATGCATTCGTCAGAATTAAACCGACGTGTAAAGCGGTTCTAATTCAGCTTCCATGATTCGATCTTAACAAACAGACAAACATTGCCAGTTAAATAATAAATAATATTTACATAATTTAATTTAAGTTAAATTTACATAATGTAAGTAGGTAGGTAACATTTACATTCGACTTTGACAAATTAAAAAATATGTGTTCGTCACGGGGCGGGCAGATGCGAAACATCTAAATTGAAGGTTAGGTACTGAAGTTATTTATAATTAAAGAAAATCAATAAATTTATTTGCTGTATAATAAAAAAAAGACTTTAATATACTAATATATAGTAACGAACTATATATAGAACATGCGCCTCGCGCACACAAAGAGTCATATCGTTTGCCGTCACGGCGCGCTCTCATAAAAAAATATTAAAATATTGAATACAGAGTATATATTTTATGCAATATAATTTTGCCATGTGTTGAAAGAAAATATATTCATACGATGTTAATAAATAATAATAATAAATACATTGGACAACATCACATACATTACTCTGATCCCAATGTAAGTAGCTAAAGCACTCGGGTTATGGAAAATCAGAAGTAACGATGGTACCACAAACACTCAGACCCGAGAGAATAAACATAGAAAATTACTGAACTTTTTCTACATCGACTTGGCCGGGAATCGAACCCGGGACCTCGGAGTGGCGTACTCATGAAAACCGGTGTACACACACTACTCGACCACGGAGGTCGTCAAATACAAATGTTCGATTTTTTCCATCATCACGGAGCACGCCATGCTTTATACCACGTGCGTACTCAGAGGTACTTGTCTGGATTAGAAGCCGTAATGTTTGGTAAAGTTCCACGCGTTCTATCCACCAGGCTGTTTCGGCTCTTAATACAAAGTACTTTTCAGATAGGTCTTTTGGAAATACATCCATATTTCCAAAAGACCTGTACCGCTGAACAATTTAAATTTAATCTATTTCGAAATATTTTTCGTTTATTTTTATAAAAGTTGATCTTAAGGATCTTTCTAACATAGGTTGTAGAGAAGAGAGACGGTAGAAAGAATTTTTTATTGTGAACAATATTAGTACATAGTAAGAAATGTGTCTAACAAAGGTTGTAGAGCAGAGAGACGGCTATAGAAATATTGTTAACAATTTTAGTACATCATTATTATTTTTAGAGAATTATCCAATATTGCCTCAAAGAAAATATTTGCTGAGCTCCATTATATACTCATAGTTTCGATCGTGCTTGTTCGCCGATTTGACACGTTTCTTGCAATTTAGTTTTTTTTGTATGGGTCAAATTTTATTTACAAAAATTCCAATATAATCAATGATGTGGGCTTTCGAAATAATCTCAAAAATGTAGTCTTATGAGAAAATATAATAGAATATTTCCTACTACAGAATCTGTTTCTATTATAGAAGCTTAAATCATATTAACAACTCTATATATAACATAAACAAACCGTCAAAGTGGAACTGTGTAAATCGGCGTCAGAATAATTATAAACTTCCCCGAAAGAACGTAATGACAATCATGACGTTGACACGCCACTGACAGCGACGGTCATTTGTCAGCTGTTTGTCAGCTGTTGTTAGCCGCAATGGTGTCAGGCGGCGCGGGGTCGATTGACGCGTGTCACGTGCTACTATGAACTGACGATTGAACCCAGTGACTGTCCAATGCCATTATTTGTTTTTAAACATTGTAAATTCAGACAAATTCAATTGTTTTCTCACTTTATCAGACTCTACTTTTAAATTTGATAAAATATAACTTATATAAAAACTTCTATCTAAGAAATATAATACGATCAATTAAGAGAACTCATTGGCCTTTTAGCTTGATTTTTGAATTGGTGTTTCAAAATATGATAATCACATAAATTATTGTACACTGTAAGCCATCAATTTCGTATTAGTACACATTTTCTCTTGTAAGGTACCTCGATTGTAAAAGCAATAGTATAAATCAGTTTCTGATCTAATTCCCAAACGACTATCGTGAAAGTGTAATAGAGCGGCTTGTAGTCGGACAGGTGAACGGCGAATTATTAATGACCCTCCGATTCGCGCCTCGGACATGTCCTTCGGAGCCCAGCCGCGCCGTCACCGCTGCCATCGACGACAACCGCGACACCTTCTAATGAAAACCCTTTTCACCACAATTTAAAAGCTAGAACTTCTTTCAAATAGAAATACCGTCATATTGCAGCAGTATTTTGTATTTATTCCCCAGCCTAGCTGACGACGCGAATAGCAATCACATTCCTATTTAACTTGGTCTACTTTGAACGTTAATGGAGTGATAGATAGCCTTATGCAAATACCAGGTTATGGCGAAACAAAGTTCCTCGGTAATGAGACCGTAGTGACTTGCATACATTATCGATCATCACGAAATAGCTAGGTATTCCAGTGGTTAAATAATTCGCATTCGAAGCGTATTTAATGCCCCAGTTCGCTATGACGACCTCCGAGACGTCACCGCTTAATATCTATGCACCACGCGATTAACGAGTTATTTCCACCCCGCGACGATGTCACCACCCCGACCCGCCTCGACTATCAATCTTTTTGGCGAACAGTCTCGAGATTAATGCCCTTCTTATTTTCAGATGCTGTCGCCGCACGATGACGATGACGACAACCACTTATGTATCAAGTGTAACGCCACCATCATCGGCCTTGATAACTATGTTAAACATAGAAAGCAAAGCTGCCGGAAAAGAAAAACTGAATCTAAAACTGAACTCCCTTCCATCGAGCCGCTGGAGCCGACATATAGTTTAGGCGCCGATGTATTTTTTCAATCGTTAGAACTACAGAGTAGCGTTAAAAAGGCATCTTTGTCACGATTAACACCACCCACGCCAATATCCAAAGCTAGTCTTGATAAAAAGAGTACATTGACGGTCGCGTCTTCGTCGCATCTTCCTCGAATGAGTCCTATTGAGAACAACTTAAGAGGAGAGGACTGGATCGGTGGACATAGCTTAAGGATTGGAATTAATGAAGACAACCAAACGAAATTGATCAATGCTGTTGCAAGTATTAGTGGCTCTGTTAAAAAAGATCTCCCTAGTACTTCCTATAATATTAGCAGCTTTAATGATTTTAAAGGTGAAGATGATACTGAAGAATCTGACGATACAGACGACGACGACGAGGAAGAAGTCGTACCGCATGGAGGGAAATGGAAACCACCACCAAATTATACCGGTGGTAAGTGGCGACCGGCATCTCCAGAGCACGAAGATTGGGATATGAGGGATGAACAAGAACAAATTGACAGAGATTATGATTATGACGCCCCTCCGCCTGAACACACAAAAGGAAAATGGGTTCCTGGTGCCAACGAAAAAACTCAAATAATGCAAACTACAATACAATCAAAAGGATCAGTTCAATATTGGTGCGGTCCATGTAACCGAAGACTCGGTTCTCGTGCGATTTATGAAAAACATCTCATGTCTAACTTGCACATGCGCAAAGTTTTACCAGAACATGAACTAGAGTTCTCAGGACATTTAGATCCGATTCGAACTGTAGGTGACAAGCGAACAACTCGACCAGCGTCCGTCAGTGAAAATCCAAGTAACCAAATTCAGAGAAAAAAGCATAAGTTATCAGAACCAAAATTAAACATAAAAATTAAAAAGAAGAAAAGGAAAAGGAAGGCTTACTTTGTTCAATGCTCGGGCTGTAAGTCACGTGTCCGAACCCACCTAATGGGAAAACATTTAATATCACACTATCATTTCAGAAAAGCCACCGATATAAAGAGTGAAGTGTACCAACAACTCATTCTTAATAACATGGATGCCATAGTCCATCAAGCTCCATTTCAATGTAGTCCTTGTAAATTTTATACCAATTGGCTCTCAAATTTTATGCAACATTGGTTCTCCGAAGAACACGACCATACAATCAACTCTATCGATGGTAGATTCTGGTGTTCATTTTGCAAATTCGAATGTGATACGTCTCAGGAGATGTTGAATCATATGTCAAGCTCTGAACACAGCGAAGTGGTGGCAGTGATTAATCGTTCCATGCCGATTATAATACGAAAGAAGACGATATTACGCTGTGAAACGTGTCATCAAGAATTTCGATATAATTTTGAGATTAAGCAACACTGTCTAAAAACTGGTCACGAAATAACTCATACCGCAACAGACAACTATCAAGAACTCCATAGATGTCAGCACTGCAGGCAAAAGTTCAAGTCATCAGTAACGTTGGCAGCTCATTTGAAATCGAGACACAAGCAAAAAGCATTCTTCTGTCTCGTTTGTTCGAAAAATTTTGATTCTTCTGAAGAAGCTAAACGTCATCGCCAGACTTCAGAACATAGGATTAGAAGAAAAGAGAAATTGCGAGAGAGAGGTTTTTCCACGAAAGATTTAAGTAAAAAATGTCCTTACTGCACGGAAAAAGTGATTTTGAAGAATATTTTGGAACTTAAGGATCATATTAGACGAGCTCATCCCAACATTAGGAAGAAGTAAGTTTTGACTAATTGTTGCTTACAAAAGGATTATAATACAAGTAGTAACTCTTACTATTTTACAGGTGTCCCAAATGTGGCAAATCGTTTATTTTCTCCCAAGAAGTAACAAGACACATACGAGATAATGCTTGCCAATTTCAAAAATCTGAAACAATCAACTCTTCGATTCTCTGGAATTGCAGTCAGTGTCTGTTTACCACTGATTCACAGGCTGAATGTTTCTTTCACGAAGTTCTTCATACGGAGCCTCTTGCAAATGAGGATATGAAGAAATCTGTTCTAAAATACTCCTGTCCACTCTGTCCGAAGAGTTTTAAGAAGGCTTCCTTGAGGTTACACTTGAGGCAGCACACCTTCGAAAGGCCGTTTGTTTGTTCGATATGTGGAGCAAATTTTACTCGTCAGTCAAGTTTGTCAAACCATTCTAGGACCGAGCATGAAAACTTGGACGCTAAATTGTCAAAATTAACATCCATCGAAGTAGTTATGACAAAAATAGCTAAGGAAGAATTAAAGTGTAATAAGTGCAAGAAAAAATTTAGCGACAGGTAAGATTTTGATAAATAACAATAAGTAACCAAAATGAATTAAATGATTGTACATGCAGATTTTTGCTAATGATGCGACAATTAACCTTAACAATATATCTTTGCCTGTGAGTGCATGTCCGGCAATAACAAGTCGTCAATCGGCTACGAGATCAATTACCAGAGAGTAACGTAATCACCAGCTTTGACCATCTAGTTGGGTGGCCAACGCCTCAGAATAGTATCATATAAGAGTAACGAATGTCTCCAATAATCCTCTCATCAATCGGCTGCGTGCGATTTGGCGACACAAACCGATCGGCCTCTCGAGCGCCCGAAACTAAAATAGCGGCGAGCGGATGCGTCCGCGTCGCGCGCCGCACAACTCTTTCACAAATATCGGGAAACATTCATAATTTGACACGAGCTCTTTGATACGGCCGCCGAGACGTTCCCGCGCGGCGTCGCCGGCGACGATGTTTTTACGTCCAGCGGTAATAAATTCCTTCCGCAGCGCAGTATTTTGAGCGGCGCTGGATCAAAATATTAGTGCAATAGAGATGATATTTGATTTTATTGTACGCACGTGTGTGCTCTTTAACGTATGGTGATTTTCGACTTGATGTGATAGTGTGGTGCCAAATCGCATAGTTTATACGTTTTGACAGCTCGGAGCTCGCAATTTATTTGTCGTACATCAGTGTATAAATAAGCGGCGATCACTCGAGCGTTATTTTTACTTCGTCCTCTTGCACTGGGTGTCATTAGTAATACGCGTGTAATAACTTGTCATAAATTTCGCGTAAATCTCAATTAAATTTTATTTGTCAGTCTCGTCTTGACGGTTTCACAAATCATACCGTAATTCAGCTGATATATTTGTAAACTAAGAATAACGATAAGTAATGAGTTAAAATATATATAAATAAAGGTGCATGGATGCATTTTAGTCTAAGATCGGCGTGATTCCGTAACTATGACGTGTAATCCAGACCGCAAGCCGAATGAATCAACTCAACGCCGCCATTACTGGAACTTTCAACATATCTAGAACATTGTAGAGCCATTGAGGGAGTCTAACACCGTTGATGATCTAACTTGAGTAATATCTTATGCGTTATTGCCCGCTGCATTAATGCAGTCGCCACTAACGCTCGCTGGCGGATGCTACCGAAGTGTCAATGGCTACGGTGTTGCCAGTTCTACATTAGAATTACTACTAATAACTTCCGACCAAAGTATCTTAGCTAAACTACATTTACTTGTAAGAGGAATAACGTTATATTTACATATCTTTTATACGTGTAATAAAACTAAAGTTTCATCATGGAACTGGCTTTACTAAGCTTAGTCTGGGAAAAGTATTATGCAAAGAAAATTCATTATTATTTTTTCTATTTGTCTATTGCAAACAGAATAATGCATGTGCATTGTGCATGTGACTAATTTCAAAGAAATTTTGCCACATGTGTGTCACCGTGGTGGAATGAGTTCCAAACCTCCTCATAGGAAGAGGACCCCTTGGCCCTTAGTCCAGCAGTGGGATATTTACAATCTGTTACTTTTAACACAATCAACGTACAGCCTAAGTCGAAGTGGCAGTGAAGACGTCAGACCGAATCGCGGGTTCAAATACGGACACTCAGTACTAAGTCTGTTCATCACTTATATAGCGGTGATGATTGATCATATCTAAAATATTCTACCACATATGTATCTACTAACCCATATTAAAAGTGTTCTGTTACTTTTCTTCAATTAAATTTATCTAGTAATTAAAGCTTAGGTAACTTAGTATTGTAAAACTATATACCAAAAAGTACTCGTAAACATTTCTTAAAACTCTCAAACATTGCTTTGTTATTTAAAATAGTAGCTTCTTATTTTATATGGGTACCTATGGACAAAAATAAAACAGTCAGGTTACAGAGGAGGCGAAAACTCGGGGCCTCCTGGTGGGGGTCGCCGATGATAGCTTAGTCTTAAACCATCGGTGAAGGGCCCCAGAAGGTCTCTATAAAAATATTTTAGGGTATACACTATACATATATATATTATATTTGAGTAAAAGTAATTTATGGTAGGTACCTAATTGGTTAAAACCAGAAATCTTGTAAACTTTAAACGTACGCTTTATAGAGAAAAGCGCTGATGTCAGAGATTTAAAAAAATAAATGATCTCACATGAATAATAGTTATTCAATTAGAGATGTCGTCACGTACAAATAAACCCGTTTCTCGGCATGTTTCTGTAGACTGTACTTAATCTACAAAACATAATAAACACGACGCCGTAATTACATAATTTAAGCCGGACTACGGACAAAGGAATTTTCGCACTGTTTACAGAATGTGTTATGCAAGAGACACATCCTTGATTCAACGTCTATATAGTTAATTCCTAACGTATTTAAATGTCCCACTTGTGGACAAAGGTAAGCACAATTCACCACGCTGCTTTTGGTCCGCTGAGCACGAATAATTAATATAAGAAAAATCGGTGATTTATGTACGGTTGTGAACCTGCAATCGTATAAATGGGCGATGAATATAGGTAACAGTTACATGTCTTGTTATTGGAAATTTCGTCTTGCATCGCTCCACTGTCAAGTCGTCAAATTAAATTAAATCAATTTTGTTATGTTACCTTATATAATTTAATGGAGCCATCCACCATCAGCCTACTATGCTATCTCCTTGCACGGAGGAGTTTTAATTCAATGTCCCGGCTTATCACTTTTTAATTTTGTTAGCCCAAGTTTTTTATCCGTTACAATGAAATGTAAAAAATTCAGTCCCAATAAAAAAATAACCTTAAGAGTCTATGGCTTAAGATTTTCCCGTACTCTATCAGTGTTAATTAAAATTGCCATTCGAATTTAAGAAATCCAATTTATTATTATGGAGTATAAATAAACATAGTTGTGTTGATAAAATAAATATAGTTTTCACCGGCGGCTTGGGATAGGTAAGGTATAAAAAGTAGCCTATGTCTGGCCTTGGGGTTCAAGTTTGTGTCATATCAAATTACATCAAATTCTGTCGAGTGGTTCAGGGTGAAAACGTAACAGACACAGTTATTCGGGATTTTGGAACCCAACCTGGAAGCTGAATGGTACACCTATTTAAGACACGTTTATTGTCATTGCTTACCATATTTCTCTTTTAATATCTTCATTCCTTTTTTGTAGATTTAGTTACTACTTAGGGAATCTACATTATATATATATATATATATATATGCTTTTTTATACTTTTACCATTTATTATATTAGTAGGTATAGATAAGATACGACCATGACGTGACGGCATGTTTCACACTATTAATAAAATAATTTCAGCCAAGCTTTGAACGAGCACTCCAGCACGTGTGAAACAGAGGAGAGGCGATGTCCCCACGACCAGTGCTCCTACATCGCGTCAACTCCCGCGCAACTCAACAGGTATGTCTGAAATAATTAAAATCATGGCACCGAGACGGCGTATCATTAGTAAACTATTCGATCATACTTTACACAAATATCTGTAACGGTTCTCACGATACATTTTCTGTAACGACTTGTGTCTAACTAATGTTACTAAACGAGACTATTTGTTACATAAACACGCATAGATTAAACATTATAAGTATATGTATATCTAGGTAAACCTAGCTATCCAGGTAACTGTTTGTAATAGTAGGAACTGTTAATACCGATAAAATATACATTGCATACGAAAATAATTTCAGCTAGAAAACTTCTTTATTTATGGAAGGCAACCGGAAATTCCATATCTTATGGAATCTAATAAAGTACCTTGTGGTCGTCGATTTTCGTACTACTTACACTGGCTCACTCACACTTAAACCGAAACACTGCAATGCAAAGTAACACTGTTTATCAGTTGAGTAACGCGTGGATGAGGTCTATTATCTACCCAGACAGACTAACACGAACTACAAAGTACTACCACAATCAGTTTATTTGTAATAAAGTTGTAAAATACAAAAATAACTAGAAATTAATCTATTGAAATTTATATATTTTATCCAAAATGACGATAAACTTAATTGTAAGTATATATTTATATATTACAAATATCAATTTTATCAAAGAAATATGTGTAATGATAAAAATATTTATATCAAACAGAACTATGAATACCTTTTATTAAATTTCGAGTTTACTAAAAAAGGAACCTTTACAGTATGATATTTTGATATATTTAGTGTAGAAAAATTCAACCGTAACAAATACAATGTTAAAAAAACACTTAAGCATTGTACATTAAAACCGACCCGTTTACATCGGTTCGTAATTTTAGATTCTGCTGAGGGAAACCGATTCTTCTAGGTATAGTTTAGGTTCTCTTCTATGTATCAAATTAGATAGATATGTTATTATATTTAAGTATATAAATGCGTACCTATGTTGATTTTGCATATGTATAAATTTTATTCATAAAATTGGTCACCATCGGCCGTAAGTAATTTAACACATTCCAAAAAACACCAATACGCGATCAACATTTGTAACTAATTTAATATTTGATGGTATTTCCCTTGTGTCTATAGTTATACTGGCTCACTCAAACACTCACCCTTTAAACAGGAACACAACAATACTGCAGTATTGCAGTTTGTTTGTATTTATAAGTGTAAAGAAACAAAATTGAACGAATGCCCTTTAACCTTTATAAACCTCATTCTAATCTAACCTAATTGATTACAAGGTTAGATTGTAATGAGTTTTTAATAGTAATATTAACTAAAAGGATAATATTTTCTTGACTTCTTCTTATGTATATCATACCAGTCGTTATGAAATTTTATACATTAAACGTTAAGTATGTTTAATATAAATAGCACTTACCTACTTTTTATTTATTATTAATTGAAAAAAAAAAATTGTATACTTTAATTCTTTTAATTTATTTAAGCTTGGCAAAGGTACTAATTAACGGTCTGTTATGTATAAAAAATTTATTAAAATAAAAAAGCAGAAAAAAAGGTCGAAATTCACTCATTTCTCTTTAAGTTTTTTGAGCCGAATTCAGCCGGTTTTGTCATCCAATGTAATTATATGTAGATATTTAATTTATAATTTATCATTCCCATATTTGTAAAATAAAACACACAAAATAATGGCTTTTTATATTTAAAATATAATTACAAAATACAAATATGCACGCAGCGACATCTGCAACATTATTTTTAAACTGGAATTGAAAACATTATCCCGCTTGGTGCAAGGTAATACTCTCTTGGTTATTAATTCTTAACACAGATGGCAGCACATTAAAATAACCTAGTTAACGTATAACGAACACTAGATGGCGTTGTAACTTTTATGTCTTAACAAAAACCTTGTCAATGTAATATATTTTGATTCATTTTAAAGAACTGTACTAAATATAAAGCTACTACCAATTTAGAATGTAGATTATTTCGAGAAGAACCATCATTTCACCACATCAACATCTTTGTGCAAGCCCGTCTGGGTAGGTACCATCAGATATTCTACCGCCAAACCGCAGTACTATTGTGTTCAGTATTATTGTCTTCCGGTTTGAAAGGTGAGTGAGCCAGTGTAAATACAGGCACAAGGGACATAACATCTTCGCTCCCAAGGTTGGTGGCGCATTGGTAATGTAAGGAATGGTTAATATTTCTTACAGTGTTATTGTTGATGGGCGGTGGCGACCACTTAGCAACAGGTGGCCTATTTATTATAAAAAAGTAATTAAGATTTTTTCATAAGTAATTTAAAAAAGGCCATTTCATATTGATATGATTGAAAATGAATTAATTAATCAAGTGCATATTTTTGTTTGGCTTTTTTATGTTTTAACCGTCACACTTCCATAGAGTTAGCTCGTCATTGAATTCACCTTGAAATATTTAGGGACCTATACTTAAATAAATATTGAAATAACTTCTTGATGTAACACAAAAATAAAAATACATCTATGACGATATGATGATCAATAAAAAAAATATCATTAAATATTTACAGACATCGAAAGAAACACGGCGAGCGGATAAAACATTACGAATGTCCGACGTGTGAGTTCAAAACGGACCAAGCCAGCCACATGAAGAGGCACTTACTGTGCCATAAGGGAGTCAAGCCGTATGCCTGTCCGCATTGCCCATTTACTTGTGCAAGTTTGGTAAGAATGTTATATATAAATATACTTAACAGATACAATCAAATAAAGTTAATCAATAATTCTAAAATTTTTGTATAAATACAGCATCTATAAAAAGCCATTTTTTATATTTGAGTTTCATAATGCAAACCGGAGCAACCTGGGTTTTTCACAAGAGAGGGGCCCATAATAGATTCCGACGAGTTATCAATCTTAATTCAATATATCTTTAGATATCAAATATAGTCAACTGATAAGAATATTACCAAATGCTGCATTGACTTATGTGTATACATATAAGTCAATGAATTGAGTGAATGAAATAATTAAAACAGTTTAAAAGTTACTCTAACATAGAGTAAATAAACAACTGGCAACCTTACTAATAGAAATGAAATTGTTAAGTTAATTTGTAAAATATTTAAGGAATATAAAATTTGTTCACGGTAACTAGTCTCGAAGACTAGCTGTAACTATGCAAATTTACTTCAGAGTCATGAGAATCATCTCATGACTCTGAAGAGTACCGACTCTAATGGTTCTCAACTTCTCAGTCACATAATCCATTAGGACGACTATCCGGACACGTTCGGGAAGATCAGATGCAGAACTAACAGTTTTGTCCCCTTTCCGAAACAAGCAGATTTCATTTTTATAAGCTGAAACAGATTAAGTACTTATTTTTTTAGATCTGACCTGAGATTAACTGACCGACTGACTAAATAATTATTTTGATAGATTACATAATATAAATCTACTACTAGCTGTCGCCCGCTCCTTCAGTCGAGCGTTAGGAGCCGGTTATAAGTAGCTTATAGCCTCTGTTCCAACAACAAGATGACAAAAGCCAAATAAACAACATTTAACATAATAATCGGTCGAGAGCTCAAATAATCCATGATATTCATCATAGATTTTCGAAGAAATGCCGTTTTAAACGTCAGACAGAAAGAGAGAGAGCTACTTTCTCATTAACAATCTAAGTATTATACGGTTCGGTCGCGCAGGAGAACCTGCGCAAGCACGCGCTGCGCAGCGCGCGCCACCCCGGCCGCGCGCTGTACGCGTGCGCCGCGCGCGCCGCGTGCGCCTTCCGCAGCGACCGCGCCGCCCGCCTGCGCGCGCACTACACCGCCGCGCACGCCGACCAGTTCGACGCCGCCTCGGCGCGCCGGGCCGTCCAGCGGCATCTCATGGTAGCCGACCCGGACCCCTGATTGTTTCCGCTGTTGGAATTACGTTTGAACGACTTCAAATTGCATAAATACATTTCTTGGAAGTATGTCGACTCGATGATGTATTATTATATCTATACGAATAAATACAATTGAAGTATCTGTCTGTGATTTTAAAATGCCTAGTTTTAGTTAATACCCTGTAGGCTTCGTCTATTAATATGCTGTATCCCGTAGATCTACGGTTTATCGAAATGAGATTAATCCTTTTTTTTGAGCAATCTTATCTTTAAATTAGCTAAAATTACAAATATAAATAACCGAAAAAAATAACTGTTTTTGTTTACAAATAACTTGATAACATAATCATTTAAATAAAATCATATTTTTATATCTGTAATTCAAATGCACATTAAGTATTAAAAGTTCAAATTTGAAGTTAGATAAACTCTTAAAATAAACTAAAAGTACGCCATCTGACACTCATCCAACTAAATAATGACATCCAATATCACAACAATAACGCGATAGATGGCGCTACTGAAACAAGTAACTCTAAACATCAAAAATAAAAGGGATATTACAGATTTAATATAATTTATTTTATTCTTTACCAAAATACTAATATTTTTTTTAAATAGTCGTTGTTTCAATATCTGTTCGCATCCTTAAGATTATAATATACGAGAGATTTTGTAGCATATGGCAGCACCGGTGAATTGTCAATTTCTACAGAACCTAGTCGCCTCGCATGAAGCGAGGGAAAAAATTATAAATCGAGGCGACTTGCGCTGTGTGCTCGCATGTGCTTATTTCTCGGATAAGGTTTTCGAGACCCTTCGATCGAAACGCGACAATAAAAATACAGGACTATTTTATATAAATCGTAAATTAAAATTACATAATCGTAAGCCGTACGTTTATAATATTAACGTATAATAAATATTAAATTCGAGCTGCAAATTAATCATCCCTTGAACGATGTTTGTTTATTTCAAAGTGTTGTAAGCTGCAAATCGATTTATACCGAAGATGTCGTTGAAGGTAAGCTATTTTCTTATTTATTAATTATTTAATCTCGAGGGTAGATTACTTCGACTGCATTGCAGCGCATTTTATTACAAGTCGTGAATATATTTATGACTTCACCGGCGCACTTGACATGGGCAAAATTATTATTCAGCAATACATTCATTTCAAATAAAACAAATGATAAATTACGTTCAACTTAATATTTTATTGTTTTTTTAGGTTTTATATAATATAAATTTTGTAAATCGTTAAATAAATAATTATAAACATTTTTATCTTTTGGTCTACTGATCTTTACTTTATTTATTATTATGAAATTAACAACCTTGTAGAGGTTGAGATAAAGTGAGGCTCAGTATCAGTATCATGAGAAGATTAAAAATGAATTCTTGCTAAGATTATTTATACACTGATTGATGCAATTAACTGTTCAAAGAAATTAATTAATATAAAATTTTCACCTGTTGCCTAAGATGTTAGATAAAAAAAAAATAGTTTTTTTTTTTAACTTAGGACAGACCACAAATATGTATCAACTATGTTGCAGATTGATTAGTTGATAATGTTTTAAAATATCAATTATTGAGTATTATATATTATTTCCACCTGGTAATCAGAATGGAAGCCTATGTTTCCTTTCCTTTTAAGTTTTATGTATTTGAGAGTTATAATATATTATTCAGTCATATTCTTTAAATATATATATGTATTCTTGAAGGAATAGGTTTAGTTAATATTTCTTCAAACAAATATTTTTTGTTATTTTTTTCTCAATTATCTAACGGCAATAATAAGATTTGCTTATAATATTTATATAGGTATTTTAATTTATTTCATTAAATTCATAAATGCTACCTTCATGTATTTAAGGTACATAAGATGCTCATAGATCTAACAAAAATTTTTTGTTTCATTCTTTTCTAATTTGTAATTTCGTATCTGTAGGAGATTTTTGTAATTTTTGTTTCTAGCGAATAAAAAATAAACATTACCGATTACAAGATTTAATGTTTACATATATATTTTAGTCAAAAATAATTTTAAGTATTCAATATATTCTGTGACATTAGCAAAATAATGTAGTTGGTTCATTGAACTACATTATTTAGTAAATTCCATGACACATAATATATACAGTTATATATAGTTATACACCCACTGATTGGCATTGTTTTTGTATGATTGCCAATGAATTATACATTTTATGTACCTAATTTTTTTATGTATTTACAAAACCAAGGTGTACTTATACATAATGACAAATATCTCGAAGGGTATTAATGTATGAACAACGAAAAACTGGCTAGTACACCGCCTCTTAACAGCATCAGCAGATTGGCGAGTAATATTTTAGCTATGTATCTTGAACGATCTTTATAATTATATAATTATTAAACAAAAAATAATTCGCGTATATTCTATTTGAGTTCTTATACTCAATTCGCGCAAAATATTTTCTTTTCGCTTACAACGATTACGTACATTTATTCTCATCTGTGTTTTTCTTTCAACGTAATTTGTATTTTAGATTCCGAGGATCTCGTAAATAAATATTCCAATATGGTGCTATTGGGATTGGAGGTTTATTTTTTTAATTGGAATTAAATTTTTCAATTAAGGGGCTTAGCGAACCTTTCCACTGTTGATAAATAAAACGCATTGCCTGTGAATGTCCCACCGATAGGTTTAACTCCTTTTATAAAGAAAATATTTGGAGATAATTCTACAGATGTATACGTACGTCAGCATTTGATCCGACACATGCAGGCTTGTACGATGTTTACCTTAAACACGAGGCAGGCATCATTTAAAACAAAAATATGACACACAAAAATTCACCCGAAACTCATTTATTACGGCGGCTGAAGGATCCGCGAAAGAAACTCAGCGGAATCATTATTTGTGTTAATTACAATGAATATATATATTAATTGGATTTATTTGTATAAAAGTGTGACTTTAAGAGTTGGTTAGTTTTTAGACATGTTTATAAAGTTGCAAAATGCAGATATTTTGCAAGTGTGTTGCAAGTCTACGTTAAGTGTGGCCGGGGGACAGCCCGGGGCGAGGTCCATATTTAGCAGCGGTTCGACCTGTTTGAAACCAGTCTGAGCCTCAGTCACTGAACCGCAAAATCATCTGGATGTAGGTTGTTTTTTAACGGATTATAACCTGTAAATGTGATTATTACTTAAGGTCAAATATATATAATGTTGTTATGTAAGTATACTAATGTATCAAGTTGAAGAGTCTGTCTGTTCGTGCGAATTTATCAGTTCAATTTCAAAAATCTTATTACGAGCTATTTTTCGGAATTATTATAGATTTCTAGCGATCAGCCCCCGGGGGATCAGCGACCAGATCACGGGTGCAATTTCATTATAAAGAATATGATTTGTTATACCTAAAGCACTAACAACTAATTAACTACAGGAATAATAGCTTTCTACCAGTGAAAACAATTTTGGTATTTGTTTATTAGTTCCTTAGGTTACCCCCTACATACAAACAAACAAATTTTCCCTCTCTTTAATATTAACATATAACATCACGCTGTGACCCAAGTAAGCTTAGCAGTGACGTTTACCCCGGATAAAATTGCGCAGATCAGTTAGTATATATATATGTCGCAGGCAGCTAGCTTAATTAGCTATTCAATTAACAGCCTAGCCTTTTAACTAAGCAGGGCTGTTCAATGTGCGGCCCGAATGACATTTAGTCAATACATCTTCTTCAGTTCATAGAATAAGATAATTTGCTTAAAAAGATCTCATCTATATTATCTATTTGTTTTTTTTTTTGTGGAGATTTAAAGTTGCCAAGCTTCCCTATGAAAGGGCACTACACTCCTTACACTTTTTAGTCCCATACTATACCGTATATAAAACGGTGTATGATTTTTGCTAGCAAAAATCACGTATATGGTATTTAGAACACTCATTGTTTCATTAAACAGGAGCATATAAAAAAATATACATTTACTTAATACGTTTGGTATGGAATAGAACTCGTTCATTTTTAAGAAGGAAGAATCTTTAATCCCTATATATAAAACAAGCTTGTAGTATTTTTTAAACTAGCTTTTATGTAATTGCTTTTGGGTGAAAGGGCCTTACTCAGGTCCGTCGGGGTTACTACCACCCACTCATCAGATATTCTGCCGTCAAGCTGCAGAACTCGTTACTGCTGTGTTCCGGTTCAAAAGATGAGTGAGCTCATCAAATCAAAACTGAGAAACAACTATTACATCCTATGGGTGGTGGTGGCGTGTGCCAATGTCTGTGGGTTCCAGTGACTGGTGTCCATCAACAATCCGGTGTAGCCGGCAATGCACCTGCAAGCCACCCGGTGTTGCAGATGTCCATGGGTGGTGGTAATCACTTTCCATCAGGTGACCCTCCTGCTCGTTTGCCCCGTATAAAGTGCAGTCGCAAGATTTACCCATACTAACAGGTTAATTTAAATAAAAGCTTGTAAGAGCCTACGTACTTAAACAATTATTATGATTTAATATATCTTATGCAACACTGAGACCTCCTTTTCTTTGAAGGAAAAGGTAGCCATGCAGCTCTACCAAACGGGTTGGAAACACGCGTGGCGGATTGTGGCCACGACGTATTCCTTAACCGCACGAGAAATACAAACACAAAACTGAAACAGTTACACAATTTACTGAATTTAAATTGCTTGCTCGGGTTTGGACCCGTGGTCTTCTGTTAAGATTCACTTAAGGACCTTTGAATTTGAAAATAGCGTCTAATCAATTTCCTATTCACTTGTAAATTGTAAAACAAAGGCTATAAGACAAAAATCACTCCTAGAGAAGTTGTTTATAATATACTAGAAGACATTTTATCATTGAAGTGAAATAACGGTATCTAATGTCTAGACAGATGTTGGCGGCTGAAATGAACCGTTTACATATTTTGCATATAAATGTGTTTGGTGACGTGTTTTCTTTATGTTTTTGTAACAAAGGCGGACGAACCAATCGGTCTCCTGATGCTTGAAGATCAACACTGCCTAAAGAATACGTTACAACGCCAATGCGCCACTGACCTTGGGAACTGGGATGTTATGTCCCTTGTTCCTGTAGGTTTACTCACCCTTTAAACCGCTAAACTTGCTGGTAGAATATACCTATGATGAATGGGTGGTACCTGCACAAACGGGGTTGCAACAAAGCTCTACCTCCATGTAAATGATTCTCTATGCGTAATTCATATGTAAATAATGATTTAACACATAAATAAGATGTATTATAAAACATACTTACCTACATGTGTTAGACGTTTATGTGTGAGAAAAATTAAATTATGTAGTTCGTAACAATTATATATTATACTCATGTAAAATTATACAATGAAAAAAAATGTTTTATCACAATATCGTTAAATATGACAAAATTAAATTCCATATTGCAAAGATCCTCATTCCAAATCGACCTTGAAATTTCTAGAAATTTATTCGCATAGAAGTCCATCCCACATAAACTTATTTAGAGTGAAACTACATCACCATATTCTTAGGCTTCTCCCATAAATGTAGAAAGAATGAGAAATTGAGGGCGCAAGATTGTGTCAAATTGTCAGTCAATGTTTACCTTTCTCTCTTTAAAAGGGTTCATAGATTAACAAATGTATTTAAGACATTTTGACTGTAAGAAAAACACGGAATTGATTATATTATGCTTTAATACATCTCATAATATTAAAAAATATATATTAAATTATAAATATATGTAATTTATCGATGAAAGTTAATTGTTACTGTAGCTATACAATTTTTAAGGGCAACAGACGTGAGTTTCGTTTGGTTAACAATATAACTTTCGCGCCTAAAATTGCACGTTCGATAAATGTATTGAAATGTTTATATCTGTATCTTAGATTTTATATTTTATTTTATGAAAGTTTAATCACAATAGTGATTATTTCGCTGGCAGTCGGACAATGCGCCACCAACCATGGCAGCTATGATGTTGTCCCTTTTGCAAGTTACACTGACGAACCCTTCAAACTGGAAAACAACAATCCTTACTATTGCTGTTGGGGGGAGAATGTGGTATCTACCCAAACCGCTTGCATAAAACGACAAACGACAAAAATATAGTATACATAGAAGAATTACCGTATGCATTATAGATCTTTACATAACTGAGTTTTGTATTAGCATACATAATTAAATTATAACCTCAAGTGACAATTGCCGGTCATAACAATGGAAACGGTTGCAGAGTCGTGGGATTGCTTTGTTTGTATGTTTGTCACAGAATAAATGCAACAAGAAATACAAGGCCGCAACATTCATTATTTCTGAATCATACAATACCATAAGAATATGTGAAATTTATTGTTAAATAACGGTCAATTCGAGTTAAGTGGACTAAAAGAGGTTTCAATTCTGAGTAATTTACGTATACATACATCAGAAATTATGAAATACAAATGTTATTACTAAATCAAACTAAATAATCGGTATCCAAAGGAATAAAAGGCTTGGCCAATGGTCTCATGCGGTTCGTCCATGTAGTCACGATCAAAAAACCACTTCCGTAGCTTTGGGTGACATTTGTTACAACTACGTGATAATTGCAATAAAACACAAAGTTTTAAAAATGACAATCCTATATTTAAAAAATCGAGTCCCTATATTTGTGTATCGTGGAAAACAAAATGTTAGCGTGATTCAGAAATATATTTTTTTCTATACAAAAATAGTGTACAACATTTTTAACGGTATTAATTACCGTTTAACATCCGTAAATATCCGTAATAAATTAATAACGACAATAAATGTAACTAATTCATTTAGGTCCAAGTATTTATTATAGTACACCATATTACAAATAAGGTAAAAATTCAAAGGTATGAATATCGAGAAAAGTACCCGCGATATGGGTCAGGTCATTTAAAAATAGAAATGGAGCTGGTTGGTGTATTTATAACAACAAACAAACAATAATTACATAACGATTCGTGAACACTAAACATCAACTATGTATTTATATAACAATAATAGGTCTCCGAGCTACTTGGTCGAGTGTCTCCTTTACATTCATTTGTTCTACTATTTCTTCCTACCTTATTCAAATACGGCAAAACTATTATGACTAAATCAATAGGTATAAAATTAGGTTAGGTCTCACGATTGCAAACAAAAAATGCCAATAGGCATATAAAATTTATTCCAAACACAAGATTACAAAGACACATAACGTACATAACAACATTTGACATTAAATTGAGACGATTGGTTGCTTGATATTGATAATGGATTTCCGAAAAATGGCGAAACTTTCGAAGTAAAATTAAAGTGGGAATAGAGATATATTAATCAAGAGCACAAGAGCACATTTTGTATGCACAATATCTGAATAACTGAGCTATTAGCTAATCGCATGGAATACATAAATCTAAGGTTTGTTTATCTTCATTATTTATAGCTTTTTCTTATCTTCTTAGACAAGAAAATACTACCATTGACTGCATCTTTCCGTTAGGAAGTGACCATATGGCAAGCCTGATGTAATTGCTCGGCCATCTGATTTAAAAAGAAAAAAATGTCGCATCTGTTATGGTGAAATGATACACTCTTTCAGTATAAGAGACTTTGTAATTACGTCACTAATTGCTCGAGTTCATTGAACTGCGAATAATACGCAGTAGGGCTATTCTGTAAGAACAAACTCGTGGTTATAACCACAGAAAGCGGTCGCAATAGGTCAGATATATAAAATATAATTTAATAATAAAAAACAACCTATTTTATTTCGTTAGTGAAAACCGGAGATTTTTAATCTGGAGCCAACCATGGATCCCTAGAATCAAGTTATGCTTACCATAAAAATGCATTGTCATCAGATGTGAACCAATGCGTAAAATTTCAACTACGTAAGATAAAAGGAAACTGTTCTAGTTCAGCTTGTAAGATTTTATCCTAACGAACTAACAAGCAAGTGTAATAATGGCTTAAAAATATAACATTTTTTTGAATATAATTTGACCCATGTTTTTACCAAATCGACTGAGATACGAAGTTAATAAAGATTAGGACTGCTGTTGTGACGTCACATAACTAGCAACGTTAACCTCATTGTCTACAGCTCAAAATGATATACGGAAAAGTCACCAATTAGCGATTGTAATTCCGTTGATTTATTTATGAAGGGCCCGAGTTTCACTTTAGTTAGTAACTTCTGTTGTAGTAAGAGTATCACTCCTCTGTCGTGTTTTCTATCTTCAATATGTTATATATATTAATCAACTCTACGCCTCGTTGGTCAAGAGGTGGTATAAAGTTGCAAATCCCAAGCAATCCCAAATATTCTTGGGATATAATTCCAGGCGCAACCGATGAAAAGTTATTGGATAGTTCCCTCAAAAAAGTACGTGCACTCTCGTATTTTAAATACATGTGAAGTCGTTTGTTCTGCGCCCGAACTCTTTTCCTATAATGTTGGATTTGCTGTCGAATCAAATTGAGAGAGTCAGAGAATAGAGTATCTTTGCTTGCCTACACACCTGTATACTATATGTCCTGCGTATCAGGCTGATATTGTGAATATCTAACTGATTCCTCTGCCCTATAGCCCTCTTCAAGAGAAGTTTAAGTTTGGCGGTTGAATATATACATATATAGTGGGTTGTTATTCAGACAAGATTGCGTAAATCCCTATCACCAAGTATAAATATTCATCATCCAAGCCCGAGATTGCAATTTAACAACTTACTCGAAAATCTCGCTCGAATACGCCAAATAACAAATATTATCAATATAACAATATTAACAAATCATAGATACACATTATCGATTCCAGTTAAAGCGCACAGTTAACTTGTTCTCGGCCGGTTAATTGTGCTTCGTCATGTAATAAGTGTGTAGTTGGTGAGATAATTACTCATGTGTGCCTAATTCGCGATAATAAACTAGTTAAACGCGGCACGGCTGCGCAAGCGCAGCTCAAACCGGTCGCTTTACTGTTTGACAAGCTGAGATGTCCGCACTTAGTATGTCTCCCTAATTACTTTTTTTTTCTATTTTCTTGAAATATGTTTAATTTTTTTTTTTCGGACCTAATATTTGTAAAGTGCAAATATCTTTATTATATTTTCGGATGAAGTTGAAGTTTTGATTATAATATAGCAAGTATGTTATATTTTAATAAATATAATTATAATTAAAACAAGAACCTTATTAATAATTGCGTAGGCTTTATTTTTGACTGTACCAATATGGCCTTCTCTTAATCAAATTGTAACCCATACTTTAAGTCATCTTTCTTTTTAATCTTATATAGTAATCTTAAATGCTCTAATTTTTCACTATAACACTTATCTGCTCACTTGATTACCTTGTGTGTCCTTAAACATAAGATTTTACTAGACCGACTAGCAACTTTCATGTGATCTATCTCTTGACATTTTGTTAAGCACATCGAGCCAAATGGGTCAACGACTTCCCAATATTGTTTCGCAATAAAGTTACGAAATATAAATGTTGACAGAGCATGTTGTACAAAATTTTCTCCCGATAAACTGATCACTCTCTACTAAAAAATTGTTACTATGTCGTAATCGGATCAAAACTTCTACTACTACTACTACTATGGACTCGTACACGTTGTATGTTAGATGAATTTCTAACAATATTTGAGTCGTTAGTCTGATGGTTTATAACTTATAAGACTGCTGATCCCGACCTTCTATCCGCTGTGGTAAAATATATAGGGGAGTTTCTGTTGATAAGTTATTACTGGCAGTTCACAGTTTGATATTTGGCAGTGTTTACTCACCCTGCGCCTGATCTTTCTGTCATCCTGATCATGTGTACTTACTACGATAGAACTATTAAAGTTTGATTTGGCATTGGGAAGAACAATAAATCAACAACTATAACCTATTCCAACGACAACATACGCAAAGGCAAGTTAACAACTTTGTTGTAAAATTAATTAGTTAAAAGGTTGAGATCTCGACCAATCTATGATATTCATTATGGATTCGCACCAAAATGAGGTTTTAATGGTCGACGAAGTTGTTTTCGGAAAAAAAACTAAAATGAAAGAGGATATATTAGATAAGTGTGTAGTATAAATAAAATATATTATGTAATTACTAGTTTTAGACAATATGAACTATATTTCAAAAACATAGGTTTGTTTATCTTCAATCCGCCCTAGATTGGAATAGGCTATATACTGGTTGTATTCATAATATTATATATGTAGTAAGATATATCTGGAAGGCAGACGCGTACTGTCCATACGACGATGTTTATTATTTGTTTAATCTGCTTATGTCTGCAGTTTATAACTCGTAAGTCTGGCAGAAACCTTAAGAGCGCTGACTCAACAAATATTAAAAAGAAGAGAAGTTATTACTTGGAATTTTTTATTTGTTGCTTTTATGGTATTAATAGTATAAAGGGCAGACAAGCATATGCATTTATGGTTAGTCCTCACTTTTGTAAATGTACGAAGAAAGGAAGAAATACACCAACCCCCACCCCTTATTTCCATATAGCGTCTCAAAATATTGTTGACTAAAGACAAAAAACAGCTCAATTGTCGCTGCCAAAAATGCGATTTAAGATGTTATGGCCCTTGTGTTTTTAATTAACCTGTCTCACTCATCCTTAACACCGGAAAAGCACAAAAAAAAAAGACTTTAGTTTAACTGACTCTCTATATGGTTATAATTATCATAAATAGAATGATTATACGTTGGTAACAAAAAATAAAATAAAGTTTATACCAAAGACTTGCCGATAGAAATGCTATCTTTACGCAAAATAATTGTAATTAAATAATCTGTTTAACGATCTAATATTTTAATGATAATATAAAATAAAAAGGAACATAGTTTCTCTCATTAAAAGGCTTTAACTAAGAGTTTAGAACAGCACTAAAAATATCGTAAAATAAGTAATTGAGTCACACAAATATATCGTATAGATATATAGACACTTAAAGCTGCTTGTGTAAAGGTTGTTAGCTTTTAAGTTATCTTAACAGTTTACTTAGAAATATTTAACTTGTGCATGAAAAGGTAAACATTGTAAGTTATGTGACTAACACAGTACACACTACTTATTAGCGTGCTAAATGTATGAAAGATATAAATATGACGTCAGTATCAATATTATATTTCATAAAGTATTTCCAATGAATTTTGAGAAAATGCTTTTGAGATAATTGTAAACACATACATTACACATTCAGCATCATTTAATTATTTCTCTGTGGACAGTGTTTATTATTTACTAGATGTTTAAACTAATCTATTACACATAAGAACTAATTTCAGAGTCACTTGCGATTTGTCCTACGATCTATAATGTTTGCGCAACTCGTAAATAACCGTGACTCGGTATTATGTTAAACAGCTGACGAACTATTAACTTGACCTTTCTGTTAATAGTACAGAATCTACAAGGTCGCAAACATATACTTTTCCTCAAATATAATGCGACGTGAATTCTAAAACATTTATCAAAAGATTTAAAGTTTGACTGATTTATTTATAATTCTCTCACTGTCATCTATCACGAAGGTGCACCCCTCAAAAAATATTAAGGATGTATTGAAAAATACTACATAAATTCTATCACTTGTCTATCCTTCATTCGTACGCCATTAGAAACTAATCTTTTTAATTATTTAAGAAATATCTTTATCATATATTATCTCAAATTTGTACCTAGATGTTTATACATCAAAATTGTAATGGATCGAGTTAATAGTTAATGTAGGCATTAAAATTTTATACTCAGTATACTTAATAGCTTAGTCAACGTGTCCCGTATAAATAGTCGTTTACACTATCGATTGAGGGACTTTCCCGTTAAACGATACAACCTAGCACCTACTCGCGTGTACACTGTGAATTATATATAGATACATGTTATTTTATGTGATTTAATATGCCCAATGTATTTATAGTCACGATCACATAATACTTGACTAATATACATTTAGGAATGTACTTAGCATTTATTTTAAAATACATAAAAGAACCGCCTTATATTCAGACATAAGTGTCAACACATGTTTCTTAATCAATTGGAAATATTTAATTACATAACAATTATTAACTGAAAATTTAGAAAAAAATTAATTTAGCCACGGTACAAATTATGTTGGTGTGGATTAGTGGCAACAATGTTAGCAGCTTTTCCGTTCATATTCCTGACATCAAGTGTGAAGGCAATAGAAGAACTCGGGTTGTAAATATTTTAGAAATGTATTTCTTCTATTATTCCAAAGTGAAGTGTTTCAACTGCGAACGGAACTATATAAGACTATTATAACTATTTAAATTAGTGACGAATAATTACGGCAGACTTGTAGCGTTCAACACTCGAGATCCATCCCTTTTTGCGACGTCCCCTTTGATTATGACTAAATCAAGAGTGCTCAATGGGAGCAGGAACGTCGATGGTGGAGCTTTTTTTATTATTTTATTAACAGAAACTTTATGGAAAGAACCCAATGGACAAGAAATAAAAAACCAAATTAATTTAATCAAAAGTTAGATTAAATGTGATAATTTTTACTATTTTTTTTTTATTATACGTCAAACTGTCTAAGAAACTAAATGGAACAGTCAGCTATATCCTGTAGTGCAAATTTACATTCTTACTTGTGTCTTTAACTATTTATTTTCGTAGTTTAAATTTTTAAGATGTTTGTTCTATTTTTTATCCGAATCTGTCAATCTTAATTTGCCGGACGTTGTACGAATCTTCTATCATTATATCCAACATACCGCCCACGTGTTCCTTGCCATCAAACACGAACGTTTATGGGACATGTTTCGTAATTTCCGCCGTCTGATTTTCAAAGTTAAACGAAAACATTCCTGTCTGACGAATAAAAGAAATTCATGTAAAAAAAAAATCAAATCAAATTTTAATCTGTAGACGTAGCAGACAAGACGACGTTGATGACCAATTCAAATTGTAAACCATTTCATCAGTAATGTTTTTCGTATTTTTATCCGACTCCGATTCGATTTTTATCCGAATGAAGATTCTGTTGTTCGCTATTTTTGTAATCTTTGATCGTGGAGATTTATATTATTTGGTTGTAGGGCTGTGCATCCTCAAGCCAGTCTGAGTAGGTATCGCTCAGTCCTCAGCTATTTTAGCGCCAAACAGTAATATGTTGTGTGTTCCGGTTTAAAAGCTGAGTGAGTCAGTGTAATTACAGGCACAAGGGTCATAACATCCTAGCTGGCGATACAAACAATGATTAATATTTGTTACAGGGCCAATGTCTGTCGGCGGCGGTGATCTACCATCAGGTGGCCCATCATTAATAACATATCTAAAGTCAGTAAAGTTAAAGACAGTCAGCTATTTATTTCTTTAAACTTTTATTTAAATAGTCGCAAGACCTAAAAATTTGGATGTTTAAAATTTCTTCTAGTGACAGCTGAAAGGAATTCCGAGATCCTGAGATCCTATGATCGGTTTGAGCCCGTGTAATTACCAAGGTTAGTGTCTAGTTAGGTAGTCCGTATGTCTGTTATAAATTTATGCGTGGATGATAAAATACATAAAATATCGATCGTAAAATTTTTCTACAAGTTGAAGCAATACAAACAAACTGAGCCTAATTGTCTTAGCGGCCTTGAGAGCTGTTCGAGGAATATTAACAACTACGAGACGGAGTTCCTTGCCAACAACTAACTTATTTATAACGACAAGTACAGAAGTCAAGGTTTCTATGTTTTTATGTATTTCGTTCGTATGTACTAACAGGTTTTTGAATTTAACAGTATTACCTCAAAATTTAACAATCATTTGTTAAACACTAAAGTTATATAAACATGACGAACTAAGAATAATTATATCTATGCTTATAATTTCAAACTCATTTTACAGAACAACTAGTTCAGATCAACAGAAAAATGTCCTAGGTGCTCCAAATTATCCGCTTGTACATTAGCTGTAGATATGAAATGGATCCAATTCAACTTAATCAAATAATTAAACTGCAGAACTAAATGGCGACGGTAAAAGTGAATATGCCAAGGTTGAATTTGACGCAAACAACTTCCTAAACAAATAAATAATCTTATCATGAATGTCTTGCATTTTAAAATAATTGTATTCAAGTCAAGGTCGGATGTTTCCGTCTTGTTTTTACAGAGACCTTTCAAATAATATTTACATGTATCTCGAACGCGCTGTGAATAATAATCCTTATATATACTACTACATTCAGTCCACTTTCTATATAATAAGCACGATATTATATTTTAGAGGAAAATCAATGTCAATGTCTTTATTCAACGAAGCTTTATATTTATTGTTTGTCAATCTAAAAATGGTTTGGAAAGAGATGAACTGGCGAAGTAAACTCAGCGGGATTGTTATATGTTTATTTTTATTGGAACGGTCTGGAGGTTTTACAATGTTGTTCACGTCGTCAATTATGGAATTATCTTCAGCAAACAATACAACCTTATTCTTGTTGCTTCAAATTTTTGTTATGATTCCCGTGATTGACCCATTTTCATATATCCGTATTATTCTATGAATTTGCTCATCTTACTTCTTGCTCATTAAGGAAATCAGAGAATTGAGCGCTGTTTCGCTAATGTGACTTAACTTCCTAATCTGAGTTTAATGTTTCACGCATTCAAAAGCCTTACATAAATCAAAACAACTAAAGCTACAAACAAACAAAGTATCTCTAAAGCATCCTACGACTCCGGCTTCAAATATATTTTATGAGCGTCATTGTTGAAACTGAATTGCAATTTTTGTTTATATACTTAATGAGTAGCGAAGTGTTAGCTTGCTTCAAAATGTAACAAAAGTAAACGTTAAGTATAAAGTAATTATTAATTTAGAACTACAATTATAATTAAAAATCAACAAATCGCAAAAATCCCTTTATTTAGTTTCGTAAGAAGTTTGATTCAAACTTTGCAAGAAGTATTTCATGTTGTTAATCCATAAAGAGAAAATCAGAGCTTAATTTAATTTTCAATAGACAAGATTGTCTGATATTAAAACCATTAATGACACCACTTAAATGTTAACAACTTAAATGGCAACGGAATGAAAACGATTCTAGTTAGAAGACTATTAAACGTTGATAACAGTTCCCATTGAAATAAAAACTACATTCCGACTGCACTTCAGCCATCGATGCAATCAGCCCAATCACCGTCAATCGATGTATTGCGCAAATTCAATCTGCAGTATATAATGACAGCATTAGTGAGTAATTACCGTTCACAAATCTAATGGAACATTATGCAACAATGCTTGGTGCATCGAACAAAAAGTAAGGGCCCGCCCGTGGGGCATTGAACCCGAGACGTAGGCTTTGTTCTCATTGCACCATCAAACAGTTTTTGAGATTAAATAGCGAACCATTTGGAGTTTGTCAATTGTAAAGGCAACTTTCTAATGATTTATTTAACTGACTCCTGTCACATTTTGATTCATTGACGCACTGAATACAAATGCGACATGTGACTCTTCGTAAATAGGACGTCTCTAACGTATAATGTTTGTTAATTGATTAACCACTTCGAAATACAGAGTCGTCTTAGGATATCAAGTTGAAGTTTATTTTCTTTATCCATAATAAGTTATTTCTTGCAAAAATGACTTCAAATTGTCTTCGAGGTTTTGTTATTGCAGAAACAGAAACATCGTAAAATTAATGCCAAGTTTTTTATATATATGTATTTAACTTTCTTCGTAATTACACGTTATTTGATTTCCAAACAGTATCTGTTGTCTAACATTTACATGCGTCAGATTATCCGACGAGTCATGTAGATTTTATTCTTAACCGCCGAGAGCATGATGAATTGTAAATACCTATGTAGGATTTAAATTATTTGCCCGGATTCCATTTATATATATTTTATGTATAAATCCATCTCGATACATTTCTTATAAAATATCTCTAAAGAGATCTCGCAAGAACAATAGCTAAGTTCCTGAAGTAATACGTAACGTTGTGCTTGGCTTAGTTAATTATACGTCAGGAAAGGTCAAGCTGTGCTGTTGTGCAACCTTAATGGCAAATGATTGTAATGGATTATATTGAAAGTCGACAACTTTCGTTGGATTATTATTGAAGAAGAAGAAGGTTTTTTTTCTGCTCTTGCTGTTGAAATATTTAACATTTTAATTTGCTTATCAAGATGTAGTTTACATACGTTGCTTGTAATTGCTCATTTTATTTCGATGAACATCAGAGAAAACATAAATACTCTTTTGTTTTCAGACTCACATACTGATACATATGTTTCAATAAGTCAGCTGGAGTTCTGAATATCCTTTTTGTAGATTCATGTTATTGTTTTCGGCTTCGATTCCGCTTCATCTATAACTTTCTAGCTAATCGGCTTGTGTATTTCCACGGTAGATGAACGATATTAAAAACATATTTGCACGCGACGTCTCAGAGAAAGTTTACTTTTGTCATCGATAACGCTCCTTCTGGGTCACATTGTTCAACGCTAAATTATAAAGCATATCAGTAACGCACACATCTCGCTTGTTCATCTCGCTTTTACTTACAAGATATTTAGGTTGATCAAGATAAAGGTATATTCTGTTTGAATAATTTTTAGTTTCCTAAATGTAAAGGGATACTTTGAAAGTTACTACACTGACAACTTTAATATTTATTTATTTATATTACAAAACTGTATACATATCATTACAGGACATGGTTGTCAATATCACAAGTGGCATCAAGTTTTGAAGACTATTCATAGCCATTCGGCGAAGCCAATGCATTTTATTAGAGTCTGTCTATTCATTCAATAACTGACAATTTATCGAGTACGTAATTAGTTTCGTTAAACATAAGTCGTGACTGTCGTTTGACATACAAATGACATGTGAATTACTAAAATATGTTTGGGAAACAGCAGTCGTAAAGATAATTAATCACAAGTAATTGTCAACTGTTTTGACAATTTGAATCTTTATGCTGTGTAAGTAAGTTGTGGTCATGGTCATCGGCTATCACCGCTTAATACGATCATGGGCGTGAGCTCTAGGTGCAAATAGACTGTAATGTCGCGACAATGTACCTTTTAGAATGAGATTGAAATAATATTAAGTCATCTTTTGGTATTTCTTTATAGATCTGAGTTATTTTACAGTCAATAAACATCGTAAACTTTAAAGAAACATTGTGACTTTGAAATTATGATTTGATATATTAAGGATCTTTATTTTTCTAAAATATTCTTGAGAACATTCTTAATATAACACTCGGCAAGTGTTTCGTCTTGCGTCGTTATTACTTTACTTAATTTGATAAAGCGGTTCAAAGAAAATTGTCGATTATGAATTACATGGACAATTTTCGCGCAAGATAAAACTCTCACGCCATTAACGCATTGAGTGCTTTAAATTTTTTATAGCAACGACTCTATTTTAATATATTACAGATTACAACTATTTCTATTTTAATAGTAGTCCTTTACATAATTATAATTACCAGTTTCGCTGTAGTAAACATAATTATGTTTTTTATAAGGTCTGATACATTAAATAGTTTATTAGCATAGTGGAGTTTTATTATGTAAATTAGGTGCTCCAAGAGGATTCGCCTACTTAGCATTATTTACCCGCCCTATTGGGTTGTATGACGATGTTATATGTTATATAACACTTCTTAATTAATAAGCAAATCGTAGTGATAGATCCTAAATTGGAGCGTTGAGACAAACTAATTCTTCCGCTTTAAATAATAATATAATTATGTAACGTCATTGTACTTTTAATTAGAAACTTATCAAGTCGAAACTTCCATTAATGAATTCCTTTCTGAATTACTTTTCGTCGTACCAATTTAACTGCAGATTACTTCGCAAAACTATTCGCGATTTTATTGCTTGTCTTATCTAAGGCAGCTCTGATGTTATTTTTTTAATATAGAAATAGAACTATGCATTGATGTTATTTTCCTGTTCACATTAATTGAATTCAACGAAGTAAACAATTCATCACATACATTTTGCATTTAATTGTATGATCGTGATAGTCTCGGTCGCATGCTTTGACGCTCAATCATACCCAGGAATAGGAAGAAAGATTTTCCATTTCTTTCCTCATTAACATAGCTCAGAATCGTCGTATCCAACATTGTTGAAATATCATTGCCTACTTAAATTTTAATTCATAAAGTTTTTTTTTGAATATTTATAAAACGATAAAAAATGTGTACACGTTATGCATATTGTCTACCTTATTTTGCAGGACCGCATCTTATGACTGATACGTAACATGATTTATAGTTGTAAGAACCTTTGAGGAACCGGTTGCGCAATTCGAACAATACGGACGTCAGTACGGAGGCAGGCGTCGATGACCGTCCGACAGTTTTTTTGTAGACCACAAAAACTGACACTGAAATCCGGATGTAAACAACTCTCTATTTCTAAAGCATGCGCACCGAATACCGACTGCTTTTCGTCATCATCATTTTGTTAATGCTACAAACACGTAACCGCTAACTAAAAGTTTACTGATTCCTGCACTTGAATAAATGGATGTAAAACAGATATAATTGACAGATTGAGATACGAAAAGAGCGAATATACCAATTAAGACATAAGATCTAAATCAAGAATATTCGAGAAAGTAAAACCAAGTATTGCAATTAAAATTTATCAACCAATCAAAATAAATATAGCGTTGAGTACACAAATAGTGACGTACATATTATGACTTTTAATAATTCATTTAAACACGAAACTAAAAAATAAAGGAATAATTACCGTCAATATCTAACTTAAGATATTTAGAAAACCGATGTTATCAAGTAAACATAAAATACCACTAAGAGATACAGCGGCAAAAGTTTTCTTAAGTCAATCGCTTTTGTATATTTTATTAAACCAGCTGCGATTAGTGATAGTATCAGTTAAATTAATCGCTAGAAAGAAATCTTAAAAATAATCTTCTATTACATAATTTTGGTACTCTTTTGTTATGAAATATTGCGGTGTTTCAAAGTCTACCATGGCCCAGTTACACAGAAAAAAACAATTGATTAAATAACTTTATTGTCTAGCAATGGGCATTTGGTTCTGATAGGAATGAGGACATACTTTATTTAGGTTATGCAAATAACTCAGCGAAACAATGGAAAGGAATCGGCCAGCTGTAATCGCTTAGTTGCGATATTAGTGTTGCATGTCTTATTAGCAAATCGTTATCAGGAAAACTTTGGATTTGGATATTGTGATCAGTCTGTTTAACGGATGGTGTTAAAGATGTGGTGTATCTAGTAGTATAGTTTTGGGCAGTTTGGCGTTGCTTATTATGACGATGCCAGACCGATTTCGACCGTGGCGCCAATTCTCAAGTGGCAGTAACCAACTGTGCAGGGTATATCATAACCCTAAAAGTAAAGAGACGACAAATTATACATAAAGCTCTCCGAGATTCGGGACTATGAACACTGCAAACTTCCATACTCCGGGCTATTACTGAGAATTTCTTGAAAGAAAATAACAACTACCGATGCGAGTGTATTTGTCCATCAGCTGCATCAGATAGCTCATCTGCTTTTCAAAAACAATTCAAATAAATAAACCCGATACACAATCGTCTAAAGAATTAAGTGCTATCAAAAATTTGTAAATCATTTATAAATAGACATAGTTTGTATGAGCTTTCTTCAGACAGATTTACCTTTTTTTTTTTTTTTTTTTGTTTAACGAGGAGGAAATGCATTTACGCATGCCGCCCGGTCGGGGGACCGGGACGGGTATGTGGGACTCAACCGGGAACTAATGCCCCGTGCCAGGGCACGCTAGTGCTAATGCCCTGTCCTACCCACTAAAACCATCCTCGGGTTTCCACCATGCCGCCGAGTGGTGAGGCCACGGGATCGCCAAGGGCATGCAACCGCGACCCCACCAGCGGCAGCCGCCGTAAGGCGGCTGAATATTCATGGAAAGCGCGCCTAGTGCGCGCCTTCCCCCTCATCCTCCACGCGGGAATGTGGCGAACTCCCCCGAGTCCGCCACTGGAGGCTGGGCGTCAACGAAGCTGACGCCCTGCGGCGGGTAAGATGGTAGGCTCCGCCGCTGACCGCCGGTGTAAAACACCTGGGAGGCTCGAGTAGCGAGCCCTCCCACTCCCTCCTAGCCAACGAGGCCACTCACATGGTCCGCCCTGACGCCGGTCAGATCAGGGACGTACCAGGAGCAGCCCCGCGGCATCCCTCCCGCCAGTCTTAGCCGTGGCCGACGAGCAAGCTCAAGCCGGCCCCGTTGCCCAGGGTACACCACGAGGAGGTGACTGACATGTACCCCTAGACAGATTTACCTACTACAACTTCCGTTAAAAATACTCTAGATCAAATAAACAAATTTTACTTCGGTACATACAAGTCTACTTTCAACGAGATTAAAATTAGCTTTGATATCAATTGGTTGCTTTTTAATCTTCTATTTACGTAAGAAAGAAAGTATTACAAAGAAGTTTGATTAAAAAATAGGCCTTTTAGGTTCTTATTTACAGTACAATAGATACATTTAAACGGTTGAAGTCTCTTCAATAATTCAATATGTTCAATATCTAATTTAGTTCCTGATTGTAATTCGTTTTAACGTGATACCTATTTAACTAAATTATTTATAATTAGCTTCGGTAAAGTGAATTTAATAAACATCATTGTACCTTATTTAAATATTTTAAAACGTTTCATTGTGAATAGATTTGAAGCCAATTATAAAATGACAACAGCCTTAATAAGAGGAGAAATCTAGGTATTCTAGTTGTTACAAGCAAGTAGATCAATGGTCACGTCTTGTCTTCGAGCAAACATGATCACAACCACAGAATCATTTTCATTTTATTTGATCCATTAAAGAGTGATCGAGTACCTCATTTAACATTGTTGCAAAAAATATCCAATTTTTTTTCATTCGTTAAGCATTTTCGTAATCGTAGTTTTAGTTACATAAAGAACGGCTTGTTTATTTTATTTAGAGACTTAGATAGTTGAGAGGGAAAAGTTATCGTTAGTCGAAGATAGATGACACTTATCCTTGATTGTGAAACGCATATTAACGATAGATAAGTTCTAACTGACAATCGGGGATAGCGATCTATTTGTAATCTTAGATAGGTTATTGAAAACGGGCGTTAATCATAATTGCGCTATGTTAATGCTAACAATTTTTGTATGCCATTTATTTATCAAAAATTCCCCAAGGCACACTACATAAACGTCCAGTGTAAATAACATAACAAAAGCTGTTGGCTGAACCTGGTTATCTTAGCCCAGGAGTGAGAAGATCGTCGCAGACAAGAGGAGGCTGATGATCAACAGTGGGTAGAGTCTAATTGCGGATGACGATAATGACGCTAATAGTATTGACTTTGAATACATTTAAATTCGTTGTATAAACATTGAATCTATTTAAAGCATACAACCACAATGAAGCAAATATTGTTTATCATAATTACATATATGGTTCAGAGAGCGCTGTAAGAAATCCAATACGTATCACGGAGTCGCACGGTTTGGTGTGCGGAATGAACGGATTGCCTTTCCTGTCGTGACTCGCTTCACCGCCTCCACGTTATAATGAGTATGAAGTTTTATCACAATTTTTATAACAATAGCAGTTGCTTTTATTGATTAATTGAGGTCTAGTTATCAAAAGGACACTGACCTTTAACCAATTTTGCAAATTATATCTTTAATGTCACATCAGACTCGGAACGAAGACGTGAAAAAATGACAAATGGCTGTTCTTAGATCATTTCCTCGGAGGTATTTCGCCATTATTACATCTTTACTTGAGCTCTAACACGCGATGTTGGAATTTTCCGAGTACGCTGTGATTTTAAAGTAATGATAGTTTATCATGGTATAAACGAGAAGTAATTTAACAACGTCAAATAATCGTATCAGGTAGCACAATGCTGGTAACCGTATTATAATATCATTTCAAATTTCAATGTTCGAAAATCATGTTTTAAAAATTATAGACCTGTATTACCTGAAAATTTTGTGTTCACCCAAAGCAACGTTTGAAGTTTTAGTGAAATTTGTTATGTAATAGTCTCTAGATACTTCATAATTAACTAGTGTCTATTTGAGCTAGTTTATAAAGCGTTCTGATTCATATGACCCCGCCTGAGTAGGGGAAACTGAGACTACATGGAACATACATATATAATACATTTGTATTTGTATTCATCTATAATACAAATCAAGAATGTTTAAATTTAAAGATACTTTAACGAACTTTAATTTCTTCGAGCGTTACTACCAGTACCGGTTCGGAATGCTCATTGTCCTACTAAAAAGAAAAGCTAAGAAACTTAATATAATCTGCTTACTCTTTAAAACATAGTTTTTTTTTTTATATTACCAACTAATATTTCACCTTCAAATAATCCATTGGCTACAACGTTACACGATAATCTTACATAGATTTTGTGCTTAAACCCAGCCGAGCAGTTCAGGTGTTCATGTGCTTCATTCAGAAGTCAAGGAAAAACTCCTAAAATGTGCATGACACGATAAAATGCAGCCATGTGGCATCCGTCCAAAGTGGGTTACTTATATATTGACACGTTCCAGATTTATGAATTTCTGTCAATTATATATTCTGATATTAAATTTATACTAATTAGTCACGTGTTTTTTTTTATATTAAATTAGAATGACTTGATCAAACCGATTTACTTTATACGTGCGATTCAAAATGCATTAATTTTGTTTTTCGTTGTCCATAACGGCCGGTACTAATACAATATTCATTAGAGCAAAGATTTTGCCGCACCAGTTCGCCCACACGTGTATTGACGTCAGTTTTGGCATTTAAAATAAATCGTTGTTTCGCGTGAACGGTACACATATGTACAGCAAGCAAAACAGTTATATTAATAGTTCGCGGCTGTGTCTGATAACACGCGAATCAGTGGATGCGATACGCGTGATTGTCAATGACACAATGAAACGTTTTTTGTTAAATCACAACCAATATGAAAGCCGATTGCTTGAACTCGTTAACTTTATTGAACTTGACAATGAAATCAGTAATGAACGTGCGATATGAAATATTTAGATCATCCCACACTGTAACGATTTAATATAACAATGATCATAATATATAGCTTTATTATAAAACGTTCATAATGTAATTTTAAGTGCATTTTTCTTAATAGATTCTTCAATTCGAACTGATACAACCCCTTGAATAAAGTAACCTATTTTCTATGATGACTTTGCGGTTTTATACTTTTTTTTAAAGTAATTTATGTATAAACATGACCCTTTAAAGTTTTATTATAGTGTTTAAGTAATAAAGAGCCATTTTCTCCTTGATTCACAGAAAGAGTCTCGCACCGATGTACAATTTCATCTGGCGGCGCTGCGGGGCGACTGCGAGAGACTTAAACAGTTGTTGGATACTGGGAAAGTGCACATCGACTCCAGAGATCGGGTACGTAAATATTAAGACAGACTTATGAATTTAAAAATTTGACAAAATTCATAAATAAGTTGTGTATAGAGAAAATAATACCAAGTTGTAGTAACCTGATAAGAAATGGATAAAGATCAGTAGAAACAGAAAGCGTTATCTTAAATACTATTTTTGATTTAATTTATACTAATTTTGATTTTGATTTAATTTAAACACAGTGCGCTATGTATGTTAGTATAAACTCATTACTCTTTTACTACTCTCATCTCATTACTACTTGTACTCATTTTACATAATAAAATACTATATATTGTAAGATTCTGGAATTAAATTCATTATTTAACAAATTCTAAAGTAAAATATATTTGGTCAGGAAGAATAGACAAAAAACTTTGTTGGACGCCATTGTTACTTTATGGTAGCGTAAAGGGCCAAGATAGGAGATAGCTAAATTAAAATCCGAAAGTCACACGTAAAAATTTAAAAAAAAACATTAATTTTCAAAACGAAAACGAAAGCAAAACGAATACCACGTAAAACTGGAAGACGTACTGAACTATTAGGAAAGCAATCAAGTTAAAAATAAAACATATCAACAGAACCAAATCAAAACATCCAAATAGTACTTGTCGATATATTTACGCCACTAAAAGAAATATCAAAGAATTAATTTTAAGTTGAATTCTAATTGAAGCTATCTAAAATAGAAATGATTTTATCCCACAGTTTTTCCACAGACTTTTCTCTAAGCACAGCTTACCAATATAAATCATAGAACTTAAACGATTTATTGGAAGCGTAAATAATTTTCACAACTACGTCAACTTTAATAGTTTCTAACATATCGTAAATTATTCTTGTGATATTTTAAAATACAATAATTTACCTCCAAGTGGGTCAGGTCCGGTAAATGTAAAACGCGTGTGGAATTGTAACATTTTGTATTCAACTGAGACTAGAACAGATCTATGTCCATAAGTTTACCTAAACTTATGAGTTTACGCATAAATTTATTGGTACAGCGGTTCCAATTGTAGGTATAAATTTACATCATTACCAAGTAGTCGTGACAAAATTTTATTTATTCATAGAATATTGACCAACATTACGAAACCGTAAGTTAATACTAAATAAATCTAGTCTTAACTTAAAGTTCTCATCTTATTACATCATTACTATAGTATTTCATAATGCGCCATAAACGCTGAAGAGCTTTCCAGCTTTTAGGTTAACGAGGTGTTTGTAGCAGGATATGATGGACGATGATTTATAGCGGAATGCACTTCCTTGAAATTTCTTAAAACATACATGTGAAAAATCCATAAACATGTGATAAACATAAAAAGAAATGATAGCATATCTCATGAACAGAGACAGTATTAAGAATCAAATTTGAATGTTCACGATTTCTTGTTTCTGCCAGTCAGTGAATTTTCTGTTTCATGAATTCTTTAAAGCTAAAACTGCCGTTCAGCAACTTTGTACTAAAATAAGACTGGCCCACATTCAGTTAATTCCTATTCTTTTTGCGCTCCCTCCTGGAGCTCTTCAGGAAGTGATTGGCGACAGCGTTTATCAATTTAATTTTAATTATTTCCAAAACATTATATTTGGATTGATTCTGATTAATTATTTTCATTTAGAAATTTTACAATCAAGTTTCATATAATTTATTATTGTGATCGATAAACTTTTATAAGAATCATTGTAACTATTTATATTGTTTTTCTTAATTAAAAATTATTGAATTCATCTTACAATTGGTATCCCTTCTTTCGTATTTCTTCAGTTTATTCCACACACCAACCTCCCGAGGTCGTAATTATTATTACCGGCTATGATTTATCGATCTCGTACCGTTCCCCGCTGCGTAATCGCTTACATAACTAAAGGTTTTATTCAATTGAGGATATTTTTTCCTAGTTTAGATCAGCTTTAAACGTTTGCGTGACGAAAAAAGGCCGTTTTAAATTAGGTTTTTTAATGTAGCGATTCCTTAGTCTGGGATTATTATTAGCCTTAAGCAGTTATAATTTAAGGGTATACTTTTTCATTGTCTGTTTAAACATTTCCATTAACTTTTTAACCATCATGCACGGATGGTCAAAGCGTTGATAATTCTAATAAGGCAAGATGGGAACTAACATCATTTACATGCGAATGCAGTTACATTAAAACATCAACCTTCGCGGTCGAACCTGGAGCGACACATAATGCAATTTCATATTAATTAGATATTTACGTTTGAACACATTTCTTTTCTAATTTAAATTACTAATTCGAGGTACCTGTAGCAATATGTAAAGGCAATTTTTAATTATATGTTCATCGCTATTAATATTGCCTTGATTTCAAGGTAAGTTTAGTTCATCATATAAATTGTATTGACGTAATGAATATGTGTACTTTAGAATGGTTACATTATATTTTCAAATTCTATTAAATACTTTGATTGCTTGTTCGGAAAGTCAACCACAACAAATGATTACATTGTTGACCACCAAATGAGTACCTAAATATTTTACCATTAACGCTTATTGTCAACACGAAAGCTCCGTATTAATAGACACAGCTTATGATTGAAAACATAATTATCTAATTAAGTGGAACACGTTGGTGAAACATTATTAAGCGCTGTTCCTTGCGGTATAATTAAATAGTTTCACGTTATCCAAAAAAGATAAGATTGCCAGTGCCGGTTAGAACACGGGAATCTTTATCATTAATTGCTGATTTCAACTCTAGAAAGACTGACAATTCATGTGAAGTAAAACTTCGACAGAAAACATAGCATGAGTGGAATAAAATCCAATATTTCCCTTAGTGAACTTTTACAGTCGGTTGCTTCCCTTTAAAAACCAAAAATATATAACGAAGTTAAACGAAATCAGCAATAGATGGCGTTTGCATAATATATATGTTTTATAACAAAATATACAATATGTTACAGGATGGCACCACACCGCTGATTCTGTCAGCAGCGATGGGGCACACGGAGTGCGTGAGGGAACTGTTGGCTCAGGGCGCCGATCCCGCATGCAGTAGAACGGTAAGTTTTTAGACCTAAATATTTTGTTTTAGGAACCATTTTTGTAAGAGTCAGTATAAGTTCAATAAGTCGAATACGTCAGTCACAATATAATTATATTAATATTATATAATTGATATAATTTTCATCTTGAAATAAACTTCGAAACCAGTTGTGTGTTGTCGTTATGTTATGTTCATTTACACTATAGCGACATTCGCAACCCGCTGCTGCTCTTTACGTGTAAGCGTTTCTATATAATTCAGTATACCTACAATTTATGCTTCATATGATTTGACAACTTGCAGTTAAAATAAATCAAGACATGTTTAAAACAAATGTCATCCTGATCGAATTTCGCCCACGTAGCTATTTCAAAGATTAAACTAGCGCAGGATATTTTATAGTGTAGATGTATGCGCAAACTCAGACGCACTCTATATCTCCATTTTCTGAGTCCTAGACCGGGAAAAGATTAGGCATGAAATGTTAAGAGCTCATTCTCGGATGTTGGTTTATGAGTCTTTAATCATGTAGCGACCTACTGGAACTTTTCAGCTCGAGAGCGCTCATTTGTAAGAGCTCTTTTCATCGGAGCAGCGCTGTTTGATATGAATGAGCTTCTTTCATACGCCGTTCAAGACAAAATATGCCTTAAGTTTTCTTTGAAAAAAAAAAAATATATTCGTGCCATTTTGGCCTTTCTTTGTAACTGCGCTTAAATTTCAAAATTAGGTCATGTTTCAATTTTACAATTTATCACGAATACGTTTATATGTACAGTTGATAATTATGAATGTTTTCAAACATGTTATAGTAAGGAAAACTGTTTTAAATTTAAAATTTTCTAAACAAAAATTTAATTAGAACTGGCCATAAATAAAGTGTTATATTACCAAAAAGAAACAAAAATTAAACCCATTCGTTACTCCTTTAGAAATAATGATGCAATAAAACTCTTTGTACGAGTAAAAAAGTACTTTAAGTAGGCACTATCGATATGACAAGTAACAGAAATATATGTAAACCGTGTCAGTTCCTCTCGGATATATATTCAGCATATATATTCTCAACCGATGGTTCCTAATTGATTTAATTTTTGTTTTTGATTTCGAATCTTTTACGTTAATCGTAGCTACAGAAAAAACGTACTTAGAAACTAGCTTGGTCGGTTACGTTGATTTTTTCCACAGGGATAGTTTTCTTAGTAAAATTAATATTAAAAAAATCCTTAAAATAAATAACGATTAGGTCTAGTATATTAGTCAAGCGTTATATCGCGTTAAAATTGTATAAAAACGAGCAGATGTATTGAGTAAAACCATAAGGTCGGGCATTATCACGAGGACTAGTTAAAATTCAAACTTACATTGTTTATTTGTGAACCAGGAGTGTTATCATTTTATTATATTATGAGGATCCTCATGAGTTCGTTTTATGAGAAATCTGAATATCTGTCTTAATGGTCGAAAGAAATGATGTAGTACACCTCTTAGAACAATAAGCATTATCATCAAAAATAAGTTTTGCAAAAGTCCGAGCGAACGTTTTGGCAGATATTCGCCTCCCGATCAGAAAGTATTGTGGGTACAAGTCTGTTTTTCTAAGTTATTTACTAAATTAGTAGAGCAATGTACTCAATTAATCAAATTAGTGAAGTATTATCGTAATGATGGCAGACAGGAACGACCGCGCTATTCTTCGCAGCACAAGGCGGTTTCCTCGACATAGCGTGCTTGTTACTGGACGCAGGCGCGGCTATCGACGCACCCAGTACGGTAAGAACACGATTATTTATTACATGGTAAATAATACTTTAAAATAGCATAAGGAATTCAGTGAAGGTTCCTTCGTGCAGCTTGTCCTTGTAGCTCGATTTTCGTTACCTACCGCGTACGTAATGCATAGGCAGTATTATGATTATGGATTAAAGATTGTTTTACGGAATATGGCGAGTGAGCCATATTGCGCATCAATATAATAAACGGGGTGTAAACTTCCTGAGCTAAACTAAAAAAGTTTTGACATTACAGATATGTAATTACCGCAATCCTTATTAACTCACCCTATCGATAGCTTTCGAACCAACGTGATATATTTATTTATTGTATTGATTTATTTTTCCTATTTCCTTTCCTTTTCACATTGTACGATTTCTCAATATTAAAATACATTTTATTATTGTTCGGAGAAGTAAAAACAGTCGATGATAAAGATGTTGAACAGGATCGGCCTTATGTGAGAGCCTTGTGGAACCCTCAAAGTATAGGTTTCTGATTGGAAACTTTGACTGACGATTTTGTAAATAAAATGAGAGCTTAATTTATTCTTAAGGTGCCAGTGATTTCATAGTCCAATAATTTATATATAAAAGTATATTATGTAACAAGTGAACAAAAGCTTTGCTGAAATCTGAGATATATAACGTCATCTTGTTTGCCATAAACGACACACGGTAGCATGTTTAGAATTTAATAAATATTGAAATATGCGTGAGTGTAGCGACAAATTTAAGTCTGTCTTTTGCAAAATTATTACTGTATATATGGGATAAAAATTTATCTTCTGTTGTTTTCGTCGATTTTATTTTGTCTATTTTTATATATTTTAAGGAAATAAAGTTAATTAAAATATACGAAACATTTTAGGATGGCGGCACTCCGTTGTTCGTGGCGTGTCAGTGCGGTCACCTGTCGGTCGTCGAAGAGCTCATACGACGGGGAGCCAACGTCAACTCTTGTATGAAGGTGATCAATCATTCAGAACTCGCCCGACTTAACTTAAGATTTGATCCGTAGAACATTCGAATCGAAAGATAAAATTGGCACCGAGAATGTAATTTAAATACCAATTAATATTTTGATAAATTCGAGTGCGACGTCATTTTAAAAAGTAACGTCACGGACGCCACGATGTCTCGCCTCGAGGTTTTCGTCAACACGTAAACGACTAAAGAGTCCGGTGCAACTCCGCAGGACGGCGCCAGCCCGCTGTTCATAGCGGCGCAGAACGGGCACGAGGAGGCGTGCCTGGCGCTGCTGGCGGGCGGCGCGCACGTGGACGCGTGCCGCAGCGACCGCGCGTCGCCGCTGTGGATCGCGGCGCAGTGCGGCCACCAGCGCGTGGCGCGCGCGCTGCTCGCGCGGGGCGCGCACGTCGACCGCCTGCGACAGGTGCGCCCCCGCCCCCCCCGCGCGCCCACCCGCCGCGCCGCCCGCCCCCTCTCACCCACCGTGCGTCATGTTGCAGGACGGCGCCACTCCGCTGTTCAAGGCGGCGCACAAGGGGCACGCCGCGGTCGTGGCGGAGCTGCTGCGGCACGACCCGGAGCTCGGCCTGCTACCGGTGAGTCGACGGTGTACGATGTTGTAATGGGCGATAACATTGATCACGTTCCTCGCCCCGATTGTTCGCTCGGTACCGAAGTAATTCTGAAACACGAGCTGGACGCCATCCACTGTCCGTAATACGACGACCGCCCCGCGCCCGCAGAACGGGCAGTCGGCGCTGCACGGCGCGGCCATGTTCGGGCAGCTGGCGTGCGTGCGGCAGCTGGCGCGGCGCGCGAGCCGTGACGTCCCGGCGCCCACGCGCCTGCGCAACGCGAGCGGCCTCACCCCGCTGCAGGCGGCGGCCGCGGCCGGCAAGCGCGACGTCGTCGCCTACCTGCGCTCGCTCGAGCACACGTGATGCCCGCGCCCCCCGCGCCCCTCGCGCCCCTCGCGCCCCTCGCGCGCCGACACCTTCGGCGTGTTCGAAATTCGAACGCGGTCGATGTTTGGCGGGAAAATTTAATTTCTTAACGCTGATACCGAACACATTTGAGTACATACGGACGGACGGTGTTCGCGACGCATTTACTGTAGGGGTGTCACGCTTGCAGGACCGAGACAAACGTGGCCGCCGCAGTGGTCTTCTTGAAAGTCTAAGTATGTCGTTACAGTAAATGCGTCTCTTTTGATTTTGTAATGTGTTCATTTTTTTCTGACGTATCAATTTATTTATCCCGTTCGTCCATTTTTGTTTTCTGCGATGTATAATACTACTGTGCATTGTATATATGTGTAACATCTTAGCTCTCGGTGGCACTAATTTCGCCACATGGCACGGAATCGTGTGACGAGGAGTAGAAAGCGGACTTTAATATATTACCCCTTGAACACATAGATGGCGTTAGTGTCTCTGTTCAGTTCTAAGAATTATTATTACGTTATTATATTACAAATACCGAATATAATACATGTTTTAATAATCAGAGGTATTTTCTCGATGCCCGAAATACTTATCTAAATTTCGGGTTTCATTTGTCGTAATGCGCGAATATTTTCATCATCAATCAAGTGTGTGCAATCTAGTCATCAAAATCAAAATAAACTTTATTCAAGCAGGCTTTTACGAGCGCTTTTGAATCATCAGTTAACAAACTATAAGAGTATAAGTGAAGAATCTTGTATTGAATTATATGCCTTCTTTACCAATGTATATTTTACAAATTATTTGAATTTATGAATCGGCAAAGTTAAAAAAATAAATAAAAATATCTGCGGAATTTTATCTTTCTTGGGCAACTTGGCGTTATAAGCATATCTTTACGTCTCGTGCACATACAATGAATATCACTGATTCTATCAAAGTGTTCAATGTTAGGTTAGGTTTACGAACACGAACCCAGTGGTAGTCGTGGACTAGCTTTCAACCCGAAATCAGTTCACCGACAGTTCTTATATTTTACCAACAACTTAACTTGTACCGATGTTGAATGTTACACATATTTAACTCCTAAACTAATTGTATTTTACATTTCAGGATAACTGATACCTATTTATTTATTGAAAGAGTTTTCTTAAATATCAAACATGACTTTGTATATTAAAAACCAATGTATTAATTGTCCAAAATGATATTTTCATAAACATGTAGTTCCTGTCAGCATCAGGTTCCTAGTGTAAATTATATTTAGTCTCATATATCGTCTGTATCTCATATTAACTCCACTATTTTAAAATGCATGTTAAGTTTTGTCTCGAATCGAGTATCACACACTTGCTGCCATTTTGATTAGCTACAATTACATATATGAAATCTCACATAAATATAATGATGTAAATCTTTATACTTATGACTTGTATAGCAAATTAATTTTACAGATTTTTTTTTGGACAGAGAGTCGGCAACTCCCCAGTGATCTTTTTATTCCTGGAATACTTTGAAGAAATCAGAATATATTGTTTACTGACAATCTCGCTTGGAAAAATCATGAGTTAAAACTTGATTGTTCTTACATCTGTTTTTTGATGAATTAGATAATATTGTTGTAGTATTTAAGTTAAATATCTTAAGTTTTTTCAGTAGTTTTGACTGTACTAAGAAATATAATTCAAACGTTATGTTCGTACAGTAAGTATCGTCTTTATGCCTTACATATACCTCATAGATATATGTATGTCTGAAATATTGTATGCATGTATGTGCAGGATACACACCTGATTTGTAATAAAAGGACTAAGATTATATAATAGAATAAATTATTTCACAATAAATTTTACACTTAACATAAATCACATTTGTGGTCATTTTACATAGTGAATAATAAAGAACAGTTGTGGTGCTTTTCGTTTAAGCTCTGAGTTTAACTTAATCCTATGAGTAAGTATACTAAGTTACTAGTCAATTAGGGAATCATCTCATTACACTTAAAAATGAGAAATTAAGTTAAAATTAACTTGTTATTTGTTAATGGAATCTATATAAGTACACTTTTAATTATACTTTAACAAATCTGCACAGCATATCTTGAGATTGTTGATTTATATAAAATCAGCTTGTCGCAAACATACAACACAATGCAATAAAAAGTATATTTTTGAATAATATTCAACATCATCTAGTATCTAAGATCACAAGATTGTATAACTATATTATATAGATTTTAAGATTGTAACCGATACAGCGGTACAGGCAGGTATTTATTATGGACGTTGTTGAATTTTTATTTATGTTACTTGAATATAGTTATTTTAAACAAACTTGTTGTTTTATTATCGATGAATATAAATTATAAGACTCCATCTAAAGCTTTATACCAAATTTTATATATTTTCATATGACTTATACTATTAATATGATAAGACAAATATTTGAAAATATTTTCATGTCAATATAGACATAAAGTGTTCAGCGGCTTCAGCCAGATGTTGTGCTGAAGGTCTAGCTGAGGGTATTGTCTCAGTGCAGCAGTAGAACAGTGTCAAAGCACTAGAGTATAGGTCTGGCAATATGTTAGCAGGAACATCTGGACGAGTGCCTGTAATAAAAGTTTTCATGGAGTTCCTCTACAAGCTTAGTAAGCAATTTTAATTGTTTGAATATGTACAAGTATTGGTGTTAGGTGAGGTGCAGTATTATAAGTTTCATATAACTTTAGAACTTCATGAATATCCTCAAGTTAAAATAATAAATTTATGATTAAAATACAGCATGATCTAAAATTGTAAAATAAAATTCTTACCATATTTCTCATTAAAGTAATCTTCTTCCATGCTATCGTCTTCAACACTGGTCACACTCTCATCCAGTGTGTCATCAGCTCGCGAGTGTGGAGGCATGAGGGCCATCATCTCCCACAGTGTGAGACCGAGAGGCCAGATATCTGTTTTGTTTGTTATTGTTCCCCCATGAATGACTTCTGGTGCACTCCAGGCTTCAGTACCTACATATATACAAAAAATCAAGCAATTGATATTAATATTGATTATGAATGTAAATGCTTCAACCTCAGTAATAATTGAATAAATATCAAGATAGGTAAGTATATGCTAGATTTAATACTGTTTTTTTAAATATCAGTATAATAATCGGCCTCCACATGATTTATGGGCGTTATTATATAACTTTGTATTAATTTTAGACATTTATAGATGTTTTATTAAATAGGTTTGGTTTAATTATATTTTATATTGCAATATTACCAAAATATAAAGCTTGTCCTGCATTTTCTTTATCAAATACTCCATTCTCGTCAAGAGGCAAAGTAACACCAAAGTCACATAGCTTGCATATGACAAAGTCGCCATTTACTAGAATGTTATAAGATTTCATGTCTCCGTGAAGAATCTGCATCTTTGTGTGTAAATAGTCCAGTGCTTTGCCAATATCTATTGCGACCTGTATGTTAAATAAAAATGTTATATTGATTAATTGCTATTAGGATTAGCACCAATGGTATATATATCAAAAAAATTTAAAGTAACATCTATAGGAGTATATAACGAAATTTATTACCTTTAATATCTGCTTTGAAGAAAATGGCTCACAATCATCCTCAATCTTCCTTTCGATCATGTCACCAAGGGACAAGTCACAAGCCTCCATACCTAAATACAGTATCTTGGACTTGCTGAAGGCTCTGAACCCCACGATGTTTGGATGAGACATGCGTTGCAAAAGCTCCGCCTCGACTTTTAAACGATCAGTGTATACACGATTGGGTTTCACGCGCTTGTTTAACATTTTTAATGCCCAAGGTGAACGAATTTGTCCCGCTCTAGGCGATCTTACCAACTGCATCACTGATACACCTAATCATAAAACATTATGTGATCTACACGAAATATCAGTTAAGTAAAGATAAATTACTTATAAGAATAATATATAACACTTATAATAATAGAAAATACCTGTGCCATATCCGAGTCTATTCAAAAATGGGGAAGGTGGAATCGTTATTGTTTCACCTGCATCTAAAAGCTTCTTTGGTTTAATTGGTGTTCGAAATTCAGACATCTTTGATTTATAAATTCAATAAAATAACTTTTAAATGTGTTATGATACGTTGTTATCCTTAAATTTTAAACACTTGTCATTACAACGGACTCTAATAGCGGATACACAACTCAACTTGACATTGACATTTGATTTAAAAACACCATAGAAAATTTGAAATAAAATAATATTTCATAGTTTTTTTTTAATAATGTTGTATTAAAACAATATTTAACTTGAACGTTAAGTAGTGATTACAAAAAGATTATTTATTTTTGTTTATTCTTTATTTTGTAATTGTTATACTGTAACTCATGGTAAAAAATATTTCGGAATGAAATATGTAACTAAAAAGAGCATTAACAAAGCCACATGCAATTCATAACGTATGTAGACAATTCGTAAATACTTAGGTTCTAAATGTATCAAATATTTCACAGAAAGTGCACAAGTGCACAGTTATCGTGAAATACGAAAAAAACATATATGTTATTATTTTCGTTCTTTATGCGATACTTTATTATAATTTTCAATTGTTCGTTTGTTGTTGTTGTTGTTGTGCAACACAGGTAATTTTAATCTTGACTTTGTAAGCTTGGCTGCTTGGACGACTAGGCCGTGGCCCACGTGGTCCATGCCTTGAGCCTCTTTTTAGCATAAACAATAATGCCAAGATAATTTCTGAATTTTAATGAACCTTTTTATATCCTTTCGAATGGTGGGAAAAATCTTGTCCCTTTTTATTTTTGAAATATTGGTATTATTTTGCTGATCTTTAATATAATCTATCTCATGTTCGTTGCTAATAAGTTAAAACAAAATAATGTTTTTAGTAAATTAGAAAGATCCAATATTTGATCCTTGCAGAATTCTTATATCAATATTAGATTATTTGATTAGAATTTAAACAAAATACTCAAAAGATATATTTTCAATTACGTTCATAATTTGAATTCTCATGTAAATTAAATTAAAAATTTTAGTGCACTTTTTCGACTTCTGTTTTTTACGACTAGAGTTTATGTTTTACACTATCCAAGGCTTTGAAAAGACTTCATAAATTATTATTTATGTATTGGTTGGTTAGCGTTCCCCTGTGAATCCAAATTGTTTTAAGTTCCAATTAAGCAAATTGAATCTGTTAAAATGAGATAAAAAAATATATTTAATTAAGTAAAACTTTTGAGATTAATCTAAATAAAGTTATTAGAGTGTAAAGTACCTAGTTGCTATCACTTGAATATTAAAATTATTTTACTATTCCACTAGAATTAGTGTATTCATTTTGTGTGGATTTGGCATAAAAAAGTATTAAATATATGAACTACTTCTATGGAATCCACATACATAAGCAGTTTACTTAAATAAACATCATACATTATAAAAACAATATACATTATATTAGCTAAGAATCTTTTGAGCAATGCCTTAGTAACGTACATTCTAAACTTTATTGTCGAAACTGAAAAGTCAGCATAGTAATTCCACGTGTCTGATCACGTTAGTTTGACACGTACTGACTGCAGGAATTTACTGAAAAGCCTAATTAACAAATAATAAAAATATATCTTATATGAGCCGAGATGGCCCAGTGGCTAGAACGCGTGCATCTTAACCGATGATTTCGGGTTCAAACCCAGGTAGGCACCACTGAAATTTCATGTGCTTAATTTGTATTTATAATTCATCTCGTGCTCGGCGGTGAAGGAAAACATCGTGAGGAAACCTGCATGTGTCTAATTTCAACGAAATTCTGCCACATGTGTATTCCGCCAACCCGCATTGGAGCAGCGTGGTGGAATATGCTCCAAACCTTCTCCTCAAAGGGAGAGGAGGCCTTTATCCCAGCAGTGGGACATTTACGGGCTGCTAATGCATGCAATAATATCTTATAATAAATATTTAATAAGTTTAAGGTCTGTTTATCTCTAATTCTTCGACTGGAATAGGCTATTATAGAGTAAGGCAGCGGTGCACCAGGTTCCGCGAGGCGGGGCAACATATTAAAAGACAAAACAAAAATGATCATCTATAATGCTTTATTTATTTTATAAATTTTAGCGACAAATTAGAAAATGTATATATTTTTATGAATGGAATGACAATACATTTCTTATTTTTCATGCAAGTGTACACGTCCGGGGCTCTTATCCGTCTAGCTATACTACTGCTAGCGCCACACGTGTTTATTTGATGCAAATAAAGGCGTCCTCTACTGTCTCATAGTCTACAATTAATTTTTCTTCCATGTTTTCTCTTATTGTTTGTAGAAGTAGTATTAACAGCTAGTAAATTACCTTTTAGGCAAAGACACTCTCTGATAGATTTGGATCTGAGTAATGGGAAACCACTACTATACTTTACTGGCCGCGAGTTTTATAAATTTCTGATACGATATGATCGTGATTAGAACACGTGAACCTTAACCGATGCTAGCGGATTCAAAGCCAGACAAGCTGTACATAATATTCATATGCTTAAAATTAATCTGGTAGTAAATTGATTCTTTCCGCATTGGAGCAGCGTGGTGGAAGCCGAGAAATATTTACAGACTTTTTTATTTTACTAAATATTTTTGATAGAAACGTGGTATCTACCACGTCGTCGCACTTATTTGGCAAACAACTTACCTGCTTTCCATATCATTTGCTGAATGTACTCTGTAATGCTGTTACAGAAACTATATAGTTATCTGTATTATGTAGGTATATATACAATGAAGGTACTTTTGTTTTATAAGTCTTGATCAACTATTAATTCATTATATACGTAATTATAATACAGACTTATTCGGCCTTCTGGAGTACTTTCATATTTTACAGATACCTTAATAATTAATCAAAAACAGTGAAAATATATTGTCTAATAAGTATTATCAATTTGTAACGATCTGATATATTTGTAAAAACTACATGATTGCGTCCTACACGCTGATTCAGCAAAGAATAGCTAACATTTTTTTATGTTATACGGGGCAAACGAGCAGGAGGCTCACCTGATGGAAAGTGATTACCAGCGCCCATGGACATCTACAACACCGGGGGCTTGCAGGTACGTTGTCGGCCTTTAAGGAATGAGTACGCTCTTTTTTTGAAGGTTCCCAAGAAGTATCGGTTCGGAAAAACCTCCGGTGAAAGTTGGTCCCACAGAGTAGTTGTGCGAGGCAGAAAATGTCTTAAAAAACCCGCTGTTGTGGATTTCGGACATCTAGGTGGTGCGGGTGATATTCGGAATTTTGACGAGATGTCCGAAGGTGAAATTCAGCAGCCGGGATTAATCCAAACAATTCCTCGGAACATTCCCCGTGTAAAATTCCGTAGAAGATGCAGAATGATCCAACATATCTACGCAAAGCCGAGCAAATCGGAAAGAGCCGCTCTGCGTTGGATACGGTCAAGTGGAAGGTGCTGGCACTGGAAGCACTCGCTCAGAGGTGATAAAAGTGTTCTATGTGAGGTCGAAATTGCGCCTTGTATAGTCTTAGGCGATGGGCCGACGTGAAATAAAGTCTGGCCTTGCTGAGCTCACCGAGTTTTTTGGCCGCGGAATGGTGATTTTTAGCGGTTAACGCGCAAACTTGCATCTTTTTGGGGTTGAAGTGGTCTAGGTTTAGGCGGCCCCAGTCCGAGAACTAACTGCAATATTATAGACAAATATGTGCGCTTCGATTCCACGACTCCTTAACTCTCATGTTACATTGGCAGAACAATCCAACGACCAGAGAAATATCAGACGCATGATCAATGGTTTACATGCAGTACTGAAGTAGTGAATTTTAAATTAATTAACTCACAACTATCGGACTGAGTATTCATTACTCTGACCCACACATTAAGATCAGTTCTGAAGTATGCAGCATAAGCTAGCCACTAAACCAAAGAGGAAATTTCATGTTCAGCCCATGAATATGGACAAAGTCAAGGGTACCTAACTAATAGATTATAACGTATTGCAAGCCACGCTGTTAAATGCCGATGTTGCTATTGTTCTTGACGATAATTACACCGGCACACACATCCTCAACTCTGAAATATAATACATTATAAAATTTTCACCTGTCTATGTTTAATATCATGCGAGTTGCATTGTTCGTACTAAGACGAGCCTGTATGGAAAAACTATTTTTTCTCAAAAGTCCTGACAGCTGGCATCCGTAGATGATTTACAAAACGTTCTGCAAACGAGAAAATAAGCTAATTCGGAAACAATATAATTTATCCATCAAGAGTCTATAATTGTTGTATTTAAAATAATTGCTAGTTCCTAGTTTTTCGGATGGAAACCGAAAGAGGGACGAGGCCGTCGAGCAGTTAGATAGTTTCAGCCGACACTCTGAGTTGTTTACTGTTGCATTTCGTTGCTCAATGGAAGGAAGTTCTTCGACACTCGTATTAATCTAGTATCGGCTATCGGCTAATATCGATCGCTCTATAGTTCTGCAGTGACCGAGCGGCTACCGCGGCGCGCGCGCGTGCGTGCTATCATGTGTAAACTGTGACGCAACGTGCTTATGAAGATGTCACTGTGCAACACTTTCAGGTACGTTAATTAGTGCATGAAAATCGTTTTAGCGATCGAACATCACTTGCACATAATTTATTGATTTTTTAACTAAATTTATCGATAATTGCTTCGAGTAAAAAGTTGTTTTTAAACGTAACGAAGCGTCTTTTATCGTGCAAATCGTAGATGAACAAAATTGATTATTAATAAATATAGTATTCATTTAATAAGTTCTGTTCATGGTGAACTTATTGAACTGCTTATGTTTCCAGTGTTCGCACACGCACGCTTATTGTCAAGTACGTCCGTTTATTCATTTAAATTATGAAAGAATTTAGTAAACTCGGTTAGACCTATTACTGTTACATGAAATTAGCATGTGTGGTTTACAAAATCTTTCGAATGAAGTGGTTGAAGTGAATTATGTACTACTAGTGGAATAACTACGTGCAGGAATAATATAACACGCCGATGTAATAAACTAGTTTCGTGAAGTACTTTAGCGTTCTTACCGTAATACTTAGAGATGTTCTAGCACATTACTAAGCCACGTTCAGTTCAGTTTATTATCTGAAGAGAAAAAGCACAAACAGAACAATTATTTTGTATATGTAATATTTTGTATGCATAACTGTGAGAGATCATATAAATATTATTATAAAGAAAATGTCGTTTAAATTACGTAATAGATACTGTGAGTGTTTTTACTTTACCAAAAATAGCTATAACGGCTTTTTACATAAAATATTGATAAGTGCAGAAGTACCCACGAATTAACGTCTACCCTTCCTAGCTTTGCACAGGTACAATAAGGATATACATAAAATGGTTTTTTAATGAGGGACAAAAATATCATTTTGATTATTTATAATAAAATATTCTACATCCATTATATCTGACTATTTTTATAGAACCAACAAACAGTATCAGCGCAAATATAATTTTGTAAGAGCAATTTTTCGAATCTACATAAATAGGAAGGAAGGTATTATTTCTATAATAACATCCTGCAAATAAATACAATTAACTCTTATATTTAAAAAAAACATTAATAAATAAGTTATTCAATTAGATAAATATAGACTAATTTTCGCCCGCGACTTTGCTCACGTTTTAGGGGTTGGTCGTCAGGTGCGGGCCAAAAAATTTATATGTCTATATCCTTCTTTGGAGTTCAAGCTTGCTTTATGGCAAATTTCATCACATTCGGTTTAGCCGTAAAAGAGTAACAGACAGACAGACTTACTTTCGCATTTATAATAGTAGGTAGTATAGATAGAAATCGTCGAGTTAATATTCGTTGATTTTCATACAGGTAAGTAAATATAAATGAACATATATAACTAATATTAATCAAATTCATTTATTGAATATATATGAGCCGAGATGGCCCAGTGGTTAGAACGCGTGCTTAGCCGATGATTTCAGGTTCAAACCCAGGCAAGTACCACTGAATTTTCATGTGCTTAATTTGTGTTTATAATTCATCTCGTGCTCGGCAGTGAAGGAAAACATCGTGAGGAAAACTACATCTAATTTCAACGAAATTCTGCCACATGTGTATTCCACCAACCCGCATTGGAGCACCGTGGTGGAATATGCTCCAAATCCTTTTCCTCAAAAGGAGAGGAAGCCTTAGCCCAGTAGTGGGAAATTTACAGGCTGTTAATGTAATTTATTGAGTTATAGTATTACACTTATTGATTGTCAAATTAATCGGTTCGAAAATAAAAATACCCTGACCGGCGAACTGGCAAAAATATTGTCGTATGTAATTTAATTAATAAAAAGAGTACCTAATCGGTACAATTACTTTTGAACTGGTCATAGTTATAAGTTTACCGCAATGTTTTAAATTGACTATTCACGAGTGTCTAAGAGTAAACTATCTTGAATTTAGTATGTTTGGATTTGAAGACTAAGGTTTCGTAAATTCCCCAACCTTTACTTAATGTTCAGTTTTGTACCGTCTCGAGTCAGATTATTTGATACATCGTTGATTATAGTCAATATATTTATATCATTGATGAAAAAGAAGGTTTCTGATCTGAAAGATTTAGTTTTTCTCAGTTGTGTAGAAATAAAAAAAGACCTGGATAACTTTATCAAGAATTTAATACTTATGTTCAAAATAAATTTATTTTATTTAATTATCACGGAAGTCATTGTTATAAAGGTCTAACTAATCGAGTTTAAAAAATATCTCAAAAATGACATTGTGCGACGAACAATGTCATCTTTTATTATGTTTTAATTCCAGCGGGGAGGACCGATAATTTCAAGTTAACTGTATACCACGTATGTATATCTGATGATCTCTTATGGGTAATGAGTATGTTCGTCATATACTTATATAAAGCATGAATAAATATTTATTATTAACAAATCAACACCCCGCCTTTGAAAGTGTTGTCGTCAAAACAAGTTCAAATATCCGAAAAAGTCTAGCAGTAATTGAAAGTTCCTCTATTTATTTCGGGACTTAAACGGATCCCTGATACAAAACGACTGTATTGTCAAACGAATCACATACTCTTACAAGGTGTCAACACTTTAAAGTAGATTAAATTCAACTTGTTTACTACTTAGTAACTAGATACTAAATCTACATTCCCATCCGGTGGCAGCATTAAATTTAATTCTGAAATATTTGTAAGGACAATTCAAATATAGTCTATTTTGATTCTAACTGACAATTAGTTACTTTTGTTTACAATGCCTCCCTGGGCAACTATACAAATGGATGTAATCGGATGGAAGCCTTCACCACTTGCATTTGACGCAGTAAGAAATATTAAGCATTCGTTACAACGTCAATACGTCACCGTCATCCTTGAGAACTAAGATGTTATGTATTTATGCCTGTATTCACACTGGCTCACTCACCCTTCGAACCGGAAAACAATAATACTAAGAATTGCTCTTTGGCGGTAGATTAAGCGAAGTGGTGAGGATACTTGTGTGTATTAAAGGATGATTCTAAGATGTAAATTTGAATACTGTAATGTAAATCAATATTGACCTAGTCACTGATCATATCAGTACGCTAATTAGTCGAAAGTGATGAATACAGATGCCAACACCCTTTAATAAACACTTTCAGTCCCTACGTCTGTATATGTTGCTGGATGCAATGTGAATAATTCATGCAAATTTGTGTCAGGCCTCGCTGTTGCTAATAAACGTGTTGCGAGATACGTGAAAATAATTTCAGCGCAGTCAATTAAAAATACTGATCTAAATATTTATTTTTGTTATTTTATGTAGTTTTTAATTATATTAGTAACAACACCGTAACGAAAACGTTACAATATAAAGATTAAAAAACTACTGGTTATTTTTTTCAAGAATTATAAAGTTCGTCCCTCTAGTCAATAAATCCATATCAAAAGTTGAATATTGTCGGGTTATAATATTAAAGAACTGCAGAAACATGATTATATTTAGAGGATTTGTCCAAGTGCTATCAAATTTGCTTATATTTCGAGTTTGGCAGGCGGTGCGACGAACAATGTCATATTGTTAGGGGTTTATTTTGAACTTACGACCAGTCTTGATTATAATCACATGACGATATGGTTGTACATCGTCAGCATCTAATCATAACAATTGAACACAATACATATGATACAATTATTTTATAAACAACGTTGATGTATTTTTTTATGTATGTATATAATATTATCCGACAAGTAATTGTTTAATAACAAATAATGTCTAATACATTATTTTTCAGCCAGTTTCCATCCGCATCCGTTTCGGAATGATATTAGTTTGAGTTTAAATGTATTATGTGTAATTATTATCATTACGCAATAAAGTATCATAGTGTATTTGATTTCTAGTATACTTAATGATTTATAGGTTTACACTGAACACTTTTATTTGAGTTTCATCGGCTAGAAGGTTACGCGTGCCTTGATTGAACGAGCGTATAATAAATATTTTGATTTTTATTAGAATATTGCGTGATTATAAACAGTTTTCAACTTTGTTGTTAAGAAGTATTAAGCAACTTTAATTCAGCAATAATTGCTTGTGTGATGGAGCAACGGATAACTTACATATATTGTGTTTATATACTTACATTGTTTTCAGGACGATTATAATTGTAGATATCGATTTATGTTTGTGTTAACATTATCATAATTTCTGTTTCAGGTTATTCGTTGTAAGCTTGATTATCGTGTTGTCAAGTATTGACACACCAGCAGCATTCACGCTCCGTCGCACTGCGGGCGGCGGCGAGTCAAGCCGAGATCTTGCTCAAGAAAGCGTTTCATTACAAATAAAAAATGAGCTTAAAGCATCATCTACCACTCTTTCGACTTTAAAAAGTAATGATAATTTGATATTGAACTCATCCTTATCGACACCTAGGACAGGTAATGGAGTACAAGGATTTGATACCTACGAAATTATAGAATCGAATAATTCACAAAATCCAGATGAAGAAAGCCAAGTTTTAAGTTCGGATCCGCCCGATTTAGCGCTAGTAAATGGTGCTGAAACGACAACGGAACCTGTAACGACGAGCGAATACAATAATGAATCTGTCGATAAAACCACGCCGATATCAGAACAAATCAATAATGAACCTAAAGCAATTACTAGCAATTCTAGGAAAGTTGAATTCATTCAAAATGAAGCCATTGCTGTATCTGATGCAACTGAGATATTACCAGATTCTACGTTTAAATTAGATGAGCCTGAAATTACAACATCTTATGAATCGGAAAATCTTCCAACATGGAAAAAATATACGACGATTGATAGAAAACGACCAGTAGCTACAACAATCGATGACGAAGGTACTCCGTTAAATAAAACAGAAGAAATGATTAAAGCTGAAACAAAACCATTAAGGGTTTCTCTTCAGGATACTGTTACTTCTGATATACCCTCGTTAGAACAATTAAAAAATGAGCTCTTGAATTCTACATTAAAAGATCGAGCGTTGGAAAGTGAAACTGAAACAGTAAGTTTAGTTTCAACGGAAATAAATACACCACCAGAAGAGTCTTCAATTAAATGGGACACATTTGAATCAAAAAGAGCAGGATATTTGGATTTATCACAAAAAGTGTCAAATGAGCGGACCGTAGTAGGAGATCCCGAATTTAAAGTGAATTCTAAAGAAACTATACGTGCAATGTTTGAAATCGAAGGTGTAGAAGCCGATATGGCAGAAGATAAAAATGAAAATAGAATGCAGTCGCAGAGTCAACTGGTAAGGCAAAAACATAAAGTATGAGATATTCATTTTCACAAATTAATGTAATTACGTCTCTTTTACTATATTTTCAGTAAATATATTTTTCATTAAAAATACTTTTCACGCAAACTTTTTTAATGTTTTTATTTTTCAGAACGAAGACGCCATTAAAGAGGAGCTTCTGAAAGAAAAATTAATAAATGAAAACAATGAAAATGCTGATCGATTCGATCCTACAATTCAACCTCTGCTTGACGTAGATAATTCAAATTATACTTCAATACAATTTAATACTTTTAATGAACTGAGCGTAAAACCGATAAACGGTGACAAAGTAAAAAACACAACACTATATGCAGTGAATCCTAATTACAAACCATTGAAAAAAATAGAAGTGCAAGCGCCTAAGCAATTTGTTAGAGACCCCGACGACAATAGCTGGAGGAATGAAAGCTTAAGCTCATTGGGAATAGTTTTTAAACCAAAGAATTCTTCAAAACCTTTCACTCAAGTCTTGAAAAATAAGACAGAGACAGAATGGAACAGTTTAATGGAGAAAGACAGCAAAAATGACATACCTGACTTAAAAGAACGATTACAGAAAATGGCTGAAATGAGGAAATCTAAACGGAAGAAAACAGACTCCTTCGGTAATATTGTTTACTTTGATTACGAAGAAAATAGCAGTTCGGGGGAACATAGCACGACAGACCAACCTTTATCGGCTATTACATCTTCTGCCGAATCTCTGACGACTGACATATTAGACGAGCGCAGCAACAATTCATCAGAAGTTTCAGATGTCACTACACCTATAATTTTCACAACGGAAAAAGCAAGAGGCAAAGTTAGAAATTCATATTCAACGAGGAAGTTTAGAAAATTCTTCAACGTTCCCGAATACTACGATAGCACTGATGAGGATGATGTCGACTATTTGAATATGGCTAAAATAGACATCAAAAAGTTCACCACTTCGCCCAAAACAGTGCCTACCACAACTCCAACGCCAACACAACGGCCGTGGACATTCAACAAAGTATCACACACAATATCACCTGAGCGTAAAGCTACAATACAGTATTTCCCACCGCTCTCCACCCAAAAAGTTAACATTAACGATTACGATAGTGATTTTAAACATAAAGTTAATTCGTTTACTAACACTGAACCGCCAACGAATATTTTACCTGTATCATTAGATAGACCATTAACTATAGACAATTCTCATCAGTATAAAACACAAAATGAAAAAGTTAAACCTTTTGAGATAGCTACAAAGCCAGAATTTAATAGAAATTCTTTCTATTCGACTCAACCACCACACACGACACAAACAGAATTCACGTTACTGAACAGTGACGGAAATTACGATAGAGATTCCTATGTTATTAGACACTATAAAGATTACCTAAGCGAAGCCGCGAAGGATAATGACTTCGATAAGAATATAGATTACGTTCCGTACACGAAGGCTCCGCCTCAAGACGTCACCCAGACTGATCTCATAACTTACGTGACGGAAAAAGCAAAAATGAACATAGATAACGAGTATGATTATGAAACACAGTTTCGTAAAGACGTCTTACAGAGATTCGTTGATAATTTCAATCAAAACAGCGAACGTTATAAATCAGAATTTCCAATTTTATTTAACAACAGCGTTATTCATAGAGATACAGAAAACGGTAGAGATATCGCTTCATCGAGGGCGTTTATGAGAGGTCTTTATAACACAAATCCAAAGATAAAACACGCTCAAAGGGAATCTTACGATCCAAATAACGACAATATGACCGTAGAACTATCGCCGTCCTACGAGCTACATTATTACATGCCCGAGCAGGAAGAAAAAGAAGTAGCGGTCCCGCAACCAGTTACGCTGCCATACCAATATAGATTATGAAATTGATTGAAACATAACGATGTATTACTGGTAATATATCTTAATTAAGTCGTAGAAGCTATGATACCTTTAGTTTTAATAGTAGAATATGTTTTTGTTGATTTTTTTTTCGTTTATATTTATTTTAAAAAAAATTAACTAAGGAAACGAGACACGATCGATTGTTTAAGAGTGATATTAAATTGTTTTTTTTTTTGTGATGTATACTATATAAATAATTCTAAAAGGCCTCGGTTAGTTTGTAAATAATTATACGAAATTATATCAATGTTTATAATCATCTAAGGTTGAATCTGAGGTTAAATGTTAGCTTTGCGACGTACCGTCGTGTAAGCATCGTCTGAGATGGGACTGTACTCAAAGAAATGTTATTGTGATAGCGTGTCATGAAAGAAATAAACGAAATCGTTAAATATGTTTAATTTCATCTCCTCTTTTTTTAAATAACTCTGTTTGCTTGTAGTTCTTTAGTTTTTTTAAATGTGATTCTTCAGTTTCATTATTTTTTCTCATGTTAGTGTATTTTCTATTCCGAATCGGTGGTAGTTTTTTACTCGGACTACGCATTAATGCAAGATTACACTTTTCTTGCTATTTCATTGAATAAATGAATTTCAATTGTGAAAACCTATAACTTACACCTTTGATGAGCCAACCTCCATGTTACCTAAGATTTACTGGTTCATTCGTACTTCAGATGCATAGTATTCCTGTTAGTAGAGCACCCACACTAGGAAAGGTACTTCCTGATACAGTATGTTTTTGTTATTGCTTGTTTGCTCATAATACAGCTTCCATTGTTTGTTTACGCTCACTTAGGTTATTTTGTACGAATTTTTTTATAAGAATCTGTGATCTACTATAAAATACAAGAAACACATATTATAATTATACTTCAGTGCACTTTTACGATAAATGTTAAGGCGTGACTTTCGTTGGATATTATTATACTAATAATGTAGGTATACAATATTTTGTTCCATAAATAGTAACCGATTTTAAGAGTCTGTCTGAACGTGCGCTTCAAGTAAAAGCGTGACGATATCCAATAAGAATGAGATTGAGATAGAGACCTTCGAGCTGCAGGTACTGAACCTAATCTAAAAACTCATAATTATCAAAATCAGTTCATAAAAAAAGTCACATTAGACCTTACATTATTTTAATAGAGATATTGTTTTAAGTATCTACATATATGATAAAAGACAAAAAGGATAAAAAAAAACAACCAACACAAGTTTAGAATCATTTACTCTTTCATAGTGATCTGGGACCGATGGGAAGGGATCAAGGAAGCGGAAGGGAGACATATTAAAGTTAGGCTCCACAGTATTCATTTTATGACAACATCAGGTCTGGATACAGGGCGATTGACAAGGTAGGTTATTAAGAAAATACATTCGGCCGTTTAAAATACCACTTTATTGACATTTTCATTTTATAATAGTATGCAAACATCACTCGATCGTTCGATCATCTGAAATTGGTTATGTGATTTTGAGCATATTTATATATTAGGCGATAACATACGGTACGGAAGCTTACAATACGTTCTTGAGGGAAATAAAATCGAGTGGAAATGCAATCTGGATCCAATAAATATTTGTTACAATTTCGATTTAAAAAAAATAATCAAATAAAATAAAAAAATACAATTTTCATAAATGAACACATACATCTTTGGATAAAAAGAACAATTCAGATTATATACAAATGACTGAAGTCGACTTATGTGTCCATTTTACTAGAAATAAATAGTTATACAATGAAATGTTAAAACAAAAAAAGGTGTATATTACAAATAATAATAAAAAGGCAGGTAAGATCAGAGGTACACGAGTAAATCTCTATATATTGCAAAGTATCGACGTTATAAAAAAAAAAACAAACGCAAAATTGCTATATCGTTATTGCTAGAAGATATCGACTAAATAGGGCTTCAAACGCATGACGTAACTTGGGGTCGGTTAATTATAATATAGCTTTTAATATATCAGAAACAGGTACAATCGAAGGTAATTTCGTGTAAAAATTCATTTAAAACTTCTTTAAAGACTATTGTTGTATATAACTATACATGGACTGCTCAGACGACGGCCGTTCAAGATCTAGAAGCAAAGTCTAGTTTTATAATTGTTTAAATGTTAACTCATCGTAAATCGACCCTAAACAATTTTATGGTCCGCCTAATACCCTATCCTGTGATAACATATATCGATATTAACGCACCTATGTCAATATAAGATTTAATCATTTTAAAATTTGTTACGGAAAGAAAATATAAAGAAGATGTATCCACGAAAAATACTTTTAATATATATGTCTGGTGATATATGACCTTGGAGAGCAATAACAATATCATCAACGAAGAGATCATCTCCCACCGATGACGTCACTACTCCCAGCGATCACGGTCACTATCGACATCAACTAAAACGAAGTAGTCGAAGCACAAGATACAATTGTAAATGTAAACATTTAAAAAACAAATATCAACGGAACAACAAATGAATAACCAATAAATATTAAAGCAGTAGAAGAAGTTGGACTCGCGCTGCCCACCGAGCTCGTACAATCACGATAGGTACATTACATCAGTATTATAGTTATAATATTCATTTATAAGTATAGTTTAGACTAAGCGAATATTTACAAGGGCACGCCACTTTACTAGCTACATACCTTCCCTCTGAACACGCCCTCGTACGTCTGTGACCAAAATTTGATAATTTTACAAGATTTTCTAATTTTTCTAAAAATGTAAACGTGTACACATTCCAATTATTGCGAAACTGTTAAAAGTCAACCGTTTGATAAATTTGTAGTTCCATTTCGTAGTCGATATAAATATAGTGGGTGATGTATTCAGTAGAGATTTTAAGTTAATTCTAAAATAATGCAAAAGTGTAATAATTGAAATGAAGTACGTCGGCCACAGACGTGAGCGCGTGTGCCTACAGCGAACCTAACTCGTTACATTAGCCAGTCTTTCGTTTACACTACACTAAGCGCTCGCCACACACACTACCGTGTTATAGTATTCATGGATATGGATCGTGACAGAAGATTATGAAATCGATTATCTTTTAATAATTAATAACGACCGAAAACGTTTCTACAGAGTTACCGTCGAAAACAATTAACTTCAACAATATGAAACTATTTACGCAACGCAACGATTAGTTAAACGTTCTCTAATTATTGACTAAATGCGAGAGACGGATGCGAGCACACCGAAAGGATTCAATAAAATTCGAAATCTATCAAACGAAACTCCATAAACTACGTTCAAGCACGCCGGGGTACAAGCTAGAGAAATGAAAATATCTCATTTAAAACAATTCATAATTGGCACCTAATATTTGGCACCACTATCGATAACCGGAGACTCTGCGAGTGCCACACGACACGAGCGATAGGAACCTGGAGCCGCAACGCGACGCGAAGCATGACAATACAAACACTTGGAACTGTTATAAATGCAATCTCGTCCGACTTACCCGATCACACATCGACGGAATTTATTCGAATTTTTGTTCTGGAACGGTAACATGAATCACGTGAACATGAAATATCTAAGTCTTCTTTGTAACTATCGGGATCCGAATCGTCAAAAGTACCATCATCTAATCTGCTATAGTCACGTTCATCACTTTGTCTAAATTCTTATCTAAAAACGAGTAGGAAATCGCAGATTTAGATTTTAGGTATACAGAGACGTGAACCAGATAATATTCTTGTTTGTATTCTATTATTTCGACAAGTCATACGACGGGACTGTTTTCGTTTAGGCGTCGGGAGACAGAGCAGTCTCACGACGACATTCGGGATGTTAACCGGAACGCGAGCAACGGTACAAATTTCAACCTTATTTCAATAGTGAGTATGTTTAAATTTCCGTATACTTACATAACCATATCCATAAAGCTCTAAGAGGAAGCCTCACTATACATATATTATAATAATTAATGTAATCGTTTAATTAAATATTTTTTAAATATCATTTGTTACATTTACACATTCATACAAATTCTAAATAACTAAAGCATTATCGTCCAAACTAACCACTACGATTCATTTCAAACGTTTTTTTTTCATTTACAATTTACACAGTACTCCTTAAAGTGACGGTTCTCAACAATTTCTGTTAAAAGCGTATCAAATCTATACAAAATAACACTGTGGTTGCTCGGATTTAGATTCATTTTCGACTAGCAAATAGTTGTCGCGGAGGCGAAATGCATTAAACATGACGATATACAAATTGACGATCACTATGCACGTATTGAACCATTAGATTTGTATTTTACAAGTACATAAGTATTTTATTTTCAATAAGCGACACTCACTACCGGAAACTGCGTAGATGTGTATAATGCTCGTCAAGTATATCATCAGAGACAAAATTTGTAATCTCAGCCCTTACAAACTTTGATACCTCCGACGAAACTCTCTCGTGACTCGTAACTTTGTTATAATCGACATTTTATGTTTTAAACACTAAAGTTTAGAAGGTACATAAGTTTTAAATTTAACAATCCCAGTCACAACGCGTTAACAGCTAAAACTATTAACATAAATCGATGTCGATCATCGACTATTCGTTCAATCGTTTACAATTCATTCGTATGCAAAAATACATGTTCTCGATATTAAATCTCTTTCATAAGACCTTTTTTTATATAATTATATGCATTTTAAATCTAAACTATAATAGACGGGTACGAATCATCCGCAGCTTTCATAGATCATATGAAAATCGTTTTCGACTCGGCCCCGTCGCTAGGTGGCTACTGAGACCTCGATAGGACATCGGTGAAAGCTAAGTGGTTCTGGAGTTCGAAGAAATGCTAGAGGCCATTGATCGTCGGGACTTTTATCCAGAAAAATCTAAAACTAGTAGATTTTATAAATGCTAGTGATAAATCCCGACCTATTATTTTAAATATTATCCGATCAGCAATTACAATGTAATGGAAGTTCAGTCGTCCGACCGACCTGAATATTTTAAAATCTTTTTACAATACCAAAAATATTTGATAGTAAAATATTAGTCTAAAATCAGCGGGCGTCCCACGGGGTGACATGGTTGTGCTGTCGTTTTTCAAAATCCATACGAATGACAAAACAAAGCGAATACATTCTAGAGGTCGGATATGTATTTATCTAATATAAATAAATTTAGAGTCTCTAATCAATATAATCTACTATCATCTTACATAAAATCAACACTATTACAAATGGCAAAACGTACCGCTGATTATTTTTAGCTAATAGTTACAATACGAAATTTAAGCATAGTAGGTACAATTTTATTCAATAAAATTTACATATATATATATTATGTATAAACCGATACTACCTCATATCTACAGTTCTCAACGGCGCGCGGCGGTGCGGGGGGCGCGGGGCGCGGGCGGCGCGGGGGGCGCGGCGTTACTAGCTCACCAGCGGCGCGCGGGGCAGCTGCCCGAAGCTGCTGCGCAGCGACTCCTCCATCAGCCGGCAGATCTTGTCGCGGTCGGCCTGCGGCGGGGGCGGGGCGGTCAGACGGCTCGACTCACGCTACGCGTCTCCCACTCGGGCGGTACCCACCTCGTGTATGAAGCCGAGCTGCACGAGCTCGTGCGCCAGCGCGTGCGCGGAGTCGCGGCGCGACACGCAGCACGTGAGCTGCCGGTTCATCTTGTCGTCCATGCGCAGCAGGATCGTCATCTGCGGACGGCGCGCGTGAGTGAGTGCGGGCGGGGCGCGGGGCGCGGGGCGCGGGGCGGGGGCGGCGGCAATGGGCACTCACCAGCAGGTCGGTGTCGGGCGGCGCGGGCGGCGCGGGCGGCGCGGGCGCGGGCTTGAGGCTGCACATCATGTTGACGACGCGGCGCGTCTCCAGGTCGCGCGCGCGCGGCTCGGGCGAGGCGGGCGCGCTCTCGGACGCGGCGCGCGCGCGCTCGCACGGCGACGCGGCGCGGCGCGCGGGCCCGTAGGCCGTCAGCGGGTAGATGCCGTACCTGCGGACAGCGCGCGTGAGTGGCGGGCGGCGGGCGGCGCGGCGGCGCGCGGGGGACACTCACTTGACGTCCTCGACGAACTTCTCGAGCTTCTCGGCGTGCGGCAGGTCCTTGGCGGACAGCTCGTGGCGCAGGCCGGCGCGCTCGCACCACGCCAGCGCCGCGCCGCCCGCGCCGCCGCACACCTCGTCCGTTATCGTCTCCGAGATGTTCGCTGCGGACGAGATCCCACACTTTCACCGAGCTCCTCCCGTTGCCGATTAGTTTGGGAGGAGAGTTCGAAGGAATCGTCTCGTTTAGTTGTTATCGAAGCTTCGAGCATCGTTCGGGCAAAAAAATTGATAAAAAATTTAAAACGGAAAATTATGTAACCTCATATAATCTAATGTTGTCTTAGATTTTCGCGATTATTACACATTGAAATAAAACTAGTTTTTAACGTTTTTAAGTGTTCGTGGTCACGGGCAGACTAAGACTAAGACCTTAGTCTGCCCGTGACCACGAACACTGCAAAGTGCTCGAAACGTCGGGATGTTAAAATAATTAATATACGCGATTAAATCCGTTAAAAACTAGTTTTACTCATATAATCTACCTCAACGTGAGCTTAATTACGCCCAAGCGAGAAGTTCTGAGGAAAATTCATTTTTAACTTCAATAAATGTTCAAAATAAAAAATTTAAAAACATTAATCGAGAATACATTTGTAAGGAATAGAGCCGCAGTGTAGAAACTACGACCTGATATAACAAAAAATTAACAACTCAATCTATTCAGACTGGAGAGAGTAAAAGAGAGATTTCGCAATAACTTACCACTGGTATTGACGAGAGTATGAGCCGCTAGCAGTTTGAGGGAGTGAACTTCGAACAGCAAAGGGTGAAACAGGAGCTCTCTGGCCGTAGGCCTCTTCGCCGGATCCTTATTTATGCATCTGAAAACACAAGATCCGATATCATTAATATCCACTCAAGATCCTGATGGCACAACACAAAGTTAAAACCCAGTCGCCCAACTTACCAACGCTGAACCTGTGGGGGAAAATAAAGTACCTGTATATGAAGTCCTTCTGCCTGGGCTCCTCGAGAGACTCAACTGTCCGAACGATGTGATCTTCAGTGACGTGGCTACCGGAGTCACCATTGCCCTGAATCTCAAGAGCTGCGGTCTCGAGAGCGCACATGCCGAATGAGTAGATATCCATCGCTGGCGTCACCATTTGAGATGCTGATCCGAGGAAAATAAAATTGCAATAAATACGTAATGTGACTATAGTTTTCACTTATCATCGACACAGACACAACTTTCGCGTGACTTTATCAGGTAATATTGGTATTATATTCCGTTTTTGTTACAAAAACCAGTGAATTCGGATTTTAATTAATGAAATAAGTTGTGCTTTGGTCGAGATAAGGAAAACTAGCTGCTACCCCTACAGCTAACCAGTTTTACTAGGAGAGCGGTACTTACATCCGTATTCTGGTGCGATGAGATGCATGTTCCTCATGTTCTCGCGACAGGTCTTGACGTGGTGATGGATAGCGTCTGGTGCCACTGAACCGATCTTGACAAGCCCGTTATGCTGAATGAAGATCGTGTCGCAGGTTAGGTTGCCGTGGACGATTGGTGGTACACAACCGTGAAGATAGCTGGTTGATAGATTTTATCATTTAATTTATATGAAGATATGTCTTGACAATTCACATGACGTGGTCAACTAGATTTTATAATAATCTAGTAGACCAATGTTATTAAATAGCCTTACATACCTGAGAGCCGAAAGTATTTGAGTACACCATCGTTTCCAAGCCTGTAGTGGCAGCCTCTTGACGTTTCGCTTAGTTCGCTTTAAGAATTGTTTTAGAGATCCACACGACATATACTCTGTTATAAATATCACCTGAAATAGAATAAATTATATACATATCACCTACATTTCTATCTACAGTAGCTATCATTGAAAATATATGCAAATTTAATATATACTCACCCTTGGCTTATCGTTGTGTGTGTCTGTCCAATACCGATGAAACTTGACGATGTTTGGGTGTTCAAGCCGTGTGAGGTTGTCGAATACCATTTGAATCTTATCTTCCTGCGCTTTAAAGTTCTTTCGCTCGGAGAACTGGACTTCGTTCCAAACGACCTCCACGCCCTCCTCTGTGTCCATTGCGAGGTGCGCGCAATCGATACCTGGCACATCTCGCTGTTCGACCTGAAAGCAAATATAACAAAGCTATTTTAAAATTTTATATTTTTAAGGTATTGCGACGATATGCGGCAGTACTCGAGACAATCGACTTTCGAAAATCCTTTGCAGGAAACTAATGTCAGACATATTTTTCGGTTATGTATGTATTAAGGCTGCTATAGGCTTAGTTATTTGTATGATATTTTATGAGCTCCTGGTACTTCACATAACAAAACGTAACTTTCTGCAATATTAAAATTATAATCAGTCTACGACTCGGATATTCGTAGTAATTCGACTAAAGTTTTATATATTATATCTCTATCTATTTGTTGAAATTTAATCCCTCAATCTGAATTTTGATTGATAAATCCGTAACAACATATGTCATATCGTCCATATTTTATACAATTTGCAAACAATGGTCTTTTATTATCATATAAATGATATATGTATGCAATGATGGCGAATCAGTCGTCGGCCGTGTTTCCTTCGGGGACCAATCATTCAATTGAATCCTCTGCGCACTTTGTGTTTTGAGTTATTTATAAACGAGTTGTAAACTTACGTGACGCAGTTGACATTGTATATAAATAGAATTTAATATCATTTATTATTGATTTTGATCTTGAGGATGTTTTTGACCAAATCAATAGACTGGAATATATTTACGCTGAGTAGTAGTACTATTGCTATGTTCCAGTTTGAAGGCTGAGTGAGCCAGTGTTACAAGGGTTACAAGTATTCTAGGTCCAATTGTTGGCGGTACATCCACGATATGTGAAATAGTTTCTTTAAGGGCGATAATGACCATCACCAATCAGGTGGATCGTTTGCTCGTCTACCAAAGATAGTAAGATAAAATAGATTTTGTTCACAAAAGAGTTCATTACAAACTACATTTAGTGAAAAGAAAAAGTTTAGTAAAAATAGGATTATAATATGCGTTGTAAGCATCTGCAATCAAGTAGAAAGAGGAGGAAAATTTGTCTGAATTGCATTGGTGGACAAAATCTAATTCCTCGAGGCTAGTTCGAAATGACTGTATACTGACAAGTATTTTGCATTATTTGAATTATTGGAAAATTGCAATCGGGATCATTGAGATTATTTCTTATATTATAAACACATAGTAACAAACATTAAATGAGATTAATGTTTGAATTAATAAATTGAATGTTAAGGTAGAGATTAAAAAAAATAAGCGACAATTTTACCGCTCAATTCAGTGTTAAGCTTGTGTCAGACAACAGTTCAAAGGTCTATCGCACCGGCCGCTTTTACGTCGTTAAGCGGCTCGTAAAATGACCTACGAAAGTTTCGAGACTTTGTTTGTTCAACCGGGCTTAATATCTGGAAGTAGTGATTTAAATATATTTTTTTTATTTTGCTTATGATAGTGCACTTGTATCATGTTGAACTGAGGTCTTTAGCCTATATGATTCCGCGTTACTGCTTACTGCTCCGATGCTGTAGGTGGTGCAGCAACGAAGCAGGAAACGATATGTCGAACTGTAAAACGATTGAGCTCTTTACCGGTTCCTCTTGGTAGAATCTAAAAATGGTAGTAACTTTACATTTACAATAATCTTGTAAGATATCCATTCTAAACTCATTGTAAGAGGCTACTATTGTTAAGTATATTTTGATTATGAAAATGATATACACAATCCGTTAGTAGCCACTAACGAAGAACGCTTGAATCTACACCAATGATTGCTTTGGACTTAGCCCAGCAAGCACGACTAGTTTAATTATAAGCGTTGATAATTGTGATCGTGATCGCCACTGAAGAGAAGTATCTTGTAGAAACTTGATTGAGTCGCATGAAATTAAACCACACGAGTATCCACCAACCCGCATTGGAGACTCGCTGTGGACTGTTTCGCAAGAGGAGGAGCCTTTGCACAGCAGTAGCCAGACATTTACAGGTTGATATAACAAAAATCCCGAAGGTCTATTTGTTATAACCCATTGTCTCAGCTAGTAATAAGACCCATTTATTAGATATTCCAATACAAACATTAATTTTCATATAACTTTATTCATTTAAGCGGCGCTTGCGATGGAAAACCTCAGGCGCACGAAATTTTTGACTAAATCGACAAATATCATCATGAAATTATCTAATTTCTGCAAAATATCCAAAAAACATATAAAATATCATAATCTTTGAGCCGAGATTGCCCAGCGGTAAGAACTCGTGTATCTTAACCGATAATTGCTAGTTCAAACCCACGAAAGCACCACTGAATTTTCGTGTGCTTAATTTCATCTAAATTCTGCCACATATGTTTAATCCGTATTGGTGGAGCGTGGTGGATTACGCTCCAAACCCTCTCCTCAAAGAGAGAGGAGGCCTTAGCCAAGTAGTGGGAAACTTAGAGGCTGTTACTGTCTCTATCTTTCAATCTGTATATTGGTGAAAATGGAACATCCATGCAGTTTTCGAAACACACATAAATAAATACAGACAGAAATAGCGGGCGACTGATACGACAGTGTTATAGTATATATCGATATGGACACAGTGCCTGACCAATCCAATAGCACATAATTTATCGAGACACGAGCATTTAGTGAGGCTATCGCATCAAATGGCGTCATTAACTGACTATTTATTATTCATTACAAGGCATGTGGCGTCATTATAAAGCGCTACCAATGATAACAGCTCGGTTACGGTATCGTGTTAATTAGTACTGTTATATATCTGCGAAAAATCACCCTATGCCTGAGGTGGTTTATGGAAAATAATATAATCACGGCAATCATATAGGATGCTAGTTGGAAGTCTTAATGATTATTCTAGATAAGTTTTTAATTGATAGCGGTTTCTAAATATAATATTTATCAAACATACAATATATATGTCTGTGACATATATGTTAACATATATCGTACATAATATAAATTAAACAATATAAACACTTGACTGTTTTACTATATAATCATGACATTACATTACATACATATTATATAAGATACGAATATCATTAAAGGTCTTGAGATAACCCGTGACAGTTATAAATGTGTTATCGTACAATTTATATATATTGCTTATTTCCTAACTATGTTCGTATATTTAGTTAAAAATAATGTCTTAAGTACCAATTAAAATTTTCTTTAGTAAATAATCTAATAACAAAAGTCCTATCAAGTTTTTTTTTTTTTAGAAATAATTCGATACATTCCAAACCGTTGGTAGCGCTGGACGTTTCAAATGTACTCACTGCCTGCTTCTAAACTTTGATTTGAAATTGAATTTGAATTCAAATACTTGCAGTCAAGATTAATATTACCTACTTGCAACATGTGAGATAGAAATTTGATTTAGATAAATTTTTTTCACATTAAGAGCACATTTTCGTTCGGATGATATTAAGTTTGATTCTTACTTTTATAATAGTTGAGTGAACTATAATAATAATCAATTGAAATCTATTAATAAAAATAAAAACACACATAATTTCACGAAATATAATGTTTATATGAGGAGAAAAAATATTTTTAAAAAAAACAGACCCTCGATGAAAACAACAGCTTTAAAGGAAGCATTAAAATAGTATGTTTAATTTAGGAACCGATATGAGAGAAAAAACGTACAAACCAACATACGTTATGACATATTACAGTTGTATAATATCGTTTGCATAACGTATGAATATTTTAGCTTCACAAGTCTTATTTTATGCATTATCGAGCAGCGCAATAACGTTATCTCATTTATACGGAAAATATAGTTGCCAATGTGCAGAAGTAAGGTAGCGAACTCGTTACGAGTGAGGTATGGGCTGCGGACGGAGAGAGATTTAGTTCAGGTCGAAGTACATTCGTACTTTGAGCTTTTTATGAGCATATCTGAAATAATTTTCATGTCAGAAAATCTTTTAAATTTTATGTACTCAACTGAATAGTAAAAGTAAGGTTTTTTTTTTTATTAGCACGAAATATATTTCAGATAAAACTAAATTAATTATATTTTTAAAAATATATATAATATCATTATGTATTTGCGTTGTTATAGCTATTTTCATTTGTTTTGTTCGTTTCACAGTCGTTTAATATATTTGATCCCTGCCAATCAGCTTCCGAAGAAAACTCCACTAAAGCTCTACTTAGCGCTATCTACGAGAAGCCGGGACGAGTCTGTTACAATTTCCAATTTACCAAACTTGTGAATCGATTTCAATAAAATTAGCCATCGAAATCAATGAACGTCAACTCTGACGAAGGGAATTTCTTTAAAAGAAGACCTGAACGATTTAATTATAGAATTCGAATACGAACGAGTTTTCAGGTAAAAGCTAGATTTATTATACTTCATTGAGTTTGAAATCTAGCATTCGCTCTGGAAAAAATAAATTTATATAAAAAAAATGTTTAACTTTATACATTGCTTGCATTAATTATGTAACTAAACTCGGGTCTGAAAACGACGAACGCCCGTATCAGTTATATAATAAGTTGGAATTTAATATAAAAATAATTATAGCGTGTAATTCAACATTTCATCAGAGTAATCAGATTTGGCCTCGCGTTTATATCGAATAACGAGCGATTTCTCTCCGTGCAGTTTATGCACCGGCAACGCACTTGACGCCTCTTCAAATGGCTACCTCTAATTTAGCTGCATTTCCATTTAAAAACGTTTTGCTGCCTGCGAACACTCCAACTAGTGGTATTGCGGCCACTTGACAAATAGTATCAGAGCCATTAAAATATGAGTTTCATTAACACTTTATTCAACTTATAGAAAATATTAAAAAAAAACTTTATAGTGCTTTAAGATTAAGGTCTGTTTTAAAAATGTTTACGGGTAAATTTAATAGGGCATAAATATATTATATGGTCGTTAATAGAAGTTTAACAGTCGAGCTGTCCCAGTGGTTAGACCGCGTGCATCTTAACCGATGATTTCGGGTTCAAGCCCAGGCAAGCACCACTGAATTTTCATGTGCATAATTTGTGTTTATAATTCATCTCGTGCTCGGCGGTGAAGGAATACATCGTAAGGAAACATGCATGTGTCTAATTTCAACGAAATTCTGCCACATGTGTATCCACCAACCGGCATTGGAGCAGCGTGTTGGAATATTCTCCAAGACCTTCGCCTCAAAGGGAGAGAAGGCCTTAGCCCAGCAGTGGGAAATTTACAGGCTTGGATCGGATTGGACGGACTCATCGGATTATAAGTTCGTATAAGCTTGTGCATAATAATATCTCCGGCGCAGATGGCTTAAATTGGGTCACGAAAAGAAAATTTATGTTATATATTTTATTTTCGAGTTCCATTTATTTACTTAACTAAAAAACAAACAATTTTCTCGACTTATAAACGAATATATTTTAATTATTAGTATCGTATAATTAATGTCGAAATACTTTGTAATTAAAATATTAAACACACATTAATTTAACGGTACTAATATTTATAGCGACAATTAAGCACGGAGCAGAGTTCGCTGTTATCGGCGCACGCGCAGGGTTCGTTCACATGCAGTCGATGTGTGTCGATGTATTGCACTTGCACCGTGACGTCACAGTCGTGATTATGCTCAGTGCATGTAACGCGATCGTTTCAAGCGCGGGGATTTGTTAATGTAAAGTTAAGTTTGTGGACTTTCCACGATATTAATTGCGAATAGATAATTGCAAAAAGGAAAATTGTCTTGGGGTTTTGTAAGAGGGAAATCGGCCCGAACTAAAGACCATTTATATATTTTTTAAATATTATATCGGTAGCAATTTTCGAATCTATGTTTTGGTTCTTAAAGGGCAGATATCAATAACCCTTTTTTCAAAACGCTATTTTTGTGTTGTGGTGGCCTTCTGACCGATTTCGAAACCATAATGATACGTCAATTCAACGTAAAAGTTATCTGTCTTTACTCTTCTTGTGGTTGGAGGGCTTTACGTGCTGATCGTTTCGTATGGAGAGATTACGGAGGGGTGTAGAGATACATCTGTATATTTTCGATTTATAATTTATCAAGTCCTGGTTATTGCACTGGAGCGTAATAAACAGACACATTGTACGGGTGCTAATTAAATTGGACGTTGCGTTCACAGGGGATTTGATATGGAGGCATCGCTCAAAATAATTGGATCATCTCGTCGGATTATCAATGTTTTATTATAACATTAACAGCCTGTAAATTTCTCCTCTCCCTATGAGAAGGATTGGAGTATATTTCACCACGCTGCTCCAATGTGGGTTGGTGGACACACATCTGGCAGAATTTCGTTGAAATTAGACACATGCAGGTTTCCTCACGATGTTTTCCTTCACCGCCGAGCACGAGATGAATTATAAATTTACACAAATTAAGCACATGAAAATTCAGTCGTGCTTGCTTGGGTTTGAAGCCGCAATCATCGGTTAAGATGCACGCATTCTAACCACTGGGCCATCTCGGCTCTCGAGTTTTATTATCTATATTATAGACATAGATTCTATAATATTAATTGAACTTTTAAAGTGACATATGTTTTGTTATATTCTCCATATTCGCTGTTAATGAGAGATCGAATTAAATGTTATGTAATTTAATCGGCCTGTAAGTTTTTCCCTTTGAAAAAATATACATAAATTATACCGTTTCAACGATGGTCGTTCTGTTGACATGGTGTCACCGACCCATCGCAGATCTTAATGGTTGCGCCGGCAAATATAATCGACATTAATTGCACACCTGCAGGAATACTTCAACAGGTATTCGATGAAGGAAACAGATAGTAGAGAAACGATACTGCATACCCGCGTAGATTACCACTTGGCACTCATTTGAACATAAGGTATAGTTTTGCTTGAACATAAGTTGTTGAACTTAGTGTTATTGAAAATCGAGTTTTTAGTCGATTCCATATAAACCGGCGACGATAAGTGTGGGAATTACCTAAATAAGGTCATTTATATTTTTAAAAGCGGAAAACTATATCTCCATTTTGATGTCACTTTTGATATGATAAGACAATATGAATTTAATAAAATGAACATTATGATTCATAGATAAACATAGTACTTGTTATAAGAAACAGTCTAGTCAAAAACACACGGTACGGCTTTAATTGACCTTGGAGTTGAAAACGAATATAATGGCAAATTAAGCGTGTTGATCGACTAAAATTGACATGTGTGAACTCTGGTTACTGGTTAAGACTTGCTTCAGTAATTTTTTAATTATACAACGAATGAATTTCATGAGGCACGCTTCGAGGCGCCTCATGTAACCGAAATAATAATGTTGGCAATTTGACAGTTACACAAGTCTCATAAGAAGCCAAAAATGATAATGTATTGCCCACATTAACATCGCTTTGTACATTTCCATCTAAAATTATCTCATTAACTAACGTGTAATTTCGTATCTTTATCGTGTTTTTGAGGGATTTGACAATTGGATTTATCTCAAACTTTAAATAGCTTTCAGAAAAGGTTCTAAGGTTATACGTATGTTTCTTTATTGCTTTTTAAAGTAATGATGCATTTCTATCTATAAATACAAACGATTTCGTTTTAAAGAATTAAAAAAAAAAAGACCAGGATGGTATGTTTGAAATTATTTTAATTTAAGTTTCCGTTTTAATTTTATGCTATGCGTATAATATACATACGAATGGTATCTATGATTTTGGTTCTTCTAGATACTATGTTTAAAAGTTAAGCTGAACAAAAATTAGGACATTTCTCGGTATCTTTAGTAACAATCGATGAATTGGACAGTCGTAGGAGAAATATCTATTTCTTTACCATGACTTTCAACGCTAGATTAAATTAATTCTATAATGTTGCTATAAAAGTACACGAATACTTTCAACCATAGCTCTATAAATCACGGTAGCGTTCCACACCACAAATAGCTAGCGAAATAATAATAATAGCAATCGAAAAATGATACAGTACGAGGTCACGACATTGAACTTCACCTTCAACGGACCGGGAAAGGGGAATCGATGGCTTTCAGGGAGGCACGCACCGACGGGGATCAATGTCGAGTCTATTCTTAAACATTACAGTTTAGTGAATGTCGTCACGAATGACGTCTAGAGAATTTCGCAAAAACACGCCCACCTCTATGTACAACATCGATGGAATTAACACGTTTATTAATAAGCTTTCATTACGAGATAGTGACGAACGGAATCCGTGACGTGATCTTATATTTTTTACGTTTTGTTGGCGAGATTTCGGACGGTGGAGTCTCCAATTCTCATGACGAATGTTGGCTCAGAAGGTGTTGATTTGAATGTGAGTAATTACGCATTATATATATATATATATATATGTACATCAATGCAATTTTCTACCCACCCGATACTATCGTGTTATTGATTTTTACGTGGGACGATGATGCATTCGATAAGCGTATCGTATGTTTAAAACGGTTCGGAGGTTTTTACGAAATGTCCAGAAAAAAAAAAACATTTCTTATTTTGATCTTCGTATCTTTAAGCTGTTTTAAATTCAATAAGAATTTCATTTTATCGTCATAATAGCAGTTTGTCCGTTCGATAATGACTGCATCATTACAATTTTGCCGTTCATATCACGAAGACGCGTCCGGTGTCGTCGACCCGGCGCCGGCGCACTATTTGCCACAATGCTTTGGCATTATTCCAAACGCCAATGCACTATCTGAAACACCTCACCAATTTGATCATAGGAGAGGCGACAAAGACTTAAAGTTGAAGTACTCAGCATACGTCGGTCGGGGAAAATATATATATTGCCTTTGTACTTTGATGTTACAGATGTGAAGGAAAAAAAATTACAACTGCAACGGCGAGACAAAAATAAAATGTATTTCAAATCTGTTTCCTTGTAAATTCCGTTCAGTATTACGTGAACATTTGCGTCGTTCAACATTTGAAATAGCAATAACGTAATTGTAGTGTTCAAACAATTTGGTAAACACATAATGTAACTAATATATTTTTATTAATAAATCGAAATGCATAAACTTTTTAAACGAATGGTAATCATTGGGATACGATATTTCAAAACCGAACATAAACACCTACCCTAAACCTGCTATTAATACGAAAATAACCTTTTATTTACTTCTAATATTTGCATTTTGAGACCTTACTTTAGAGATTAAATATTAGATTCAGTGTTATCAGAAGGATATTTGTTGGTGTTTATGTCCGTTTGTAATTTATTTGTTTAATATAAACGCTTGAGTTTTCAGAGCCAATTACAATGTGATAGTGTGAGTAGATGAAGTCGTTACAAATGTTTGTTAAATTACTCACCCAACTAACAGTGTTTTATTTCGGAGAGCTGACAAATATCGATAGTATTCCACGTTGAGCCTAATATGATTAAGGCAATGAACAATTTACATACATAGTTTAACAATTAGTAATATCTCTACTTGGTGGTCTGGCTTTGTGCAAGCCCGCCTGTGTAGGTACCACCCACTCAGTATACATTCTATCATCAAACAGCAATACTTAGTATTATTGTGTTCGGGTTTGAGGGGTGAGTGAGCCAGTGAAACTACTGACACGAGGGACATACATATGTCTTATTTCTCAAGGTTGGTGATATAATGTCTATGGCCAGTGGTAGACCATTGACCGGGTCGCCTATTTATTTGACACATAAAAAAGGACAGTTATCGTAATTAGAATAGGTTTTCTTCTTGGGCAAAAGCAGCCTTTAGAAGAAGTTTGCTTGTATCAAATAACCGATTTAAAATTCAAAAAATCCTCTCCAACGAGAATAATGTACTTCCAAAGTGAAATAAGACTCGCAATGTTACGCGTGTCGTCCACAAATACACCACAATAAAAACAAGTAAACACGATGCGACAACGAAAGTGGCGATTGGTCATTCGGTCGCGTTCTAGCGCGCAATGCGATATATCTCAGGACATCCGTGCCCATATAAGTACGCTTCAAGTGAAAGTACCATTTCAGCTAGGCACGATTCTATTTTAGTAAGCCGTCTAGTTGAATCCTTTGCCTCTTTTGTTTCAGAATGCAAACTGAACTGCATTTATCTCTTATATATGGTTTGTACATAAACTTGTTACTGTCATATGTGCAACATAAGAAGTATTAAAATCCATCTTTATAATAAATTAGCCATAATTCATCAAACTTTTATAATTATATAAAATAATCCAGAGGCATTCGCGATATTTATAGATATGATTGAGATTTTTGGGAAATACGATTGAGTCCTAAGAATTTGAAGAGGATCAGACAATGATAATAAAACACATGAAAAAAACGAAATCGGATTTGTTATATACGATTAGATTATTTCGTGATTTCAATGAAAATGTCTAACATATAAAATGTATTGTTAATATTTATTTCATTCCATAGAATTACCATTATCTAAAGATATATCTCAGAACCACTTATTCCATTAGTTCCATCAGAGTATTTGTCCAAAGAGAAATACTATCCTCTGTTGATTCATTTTTCGATTCAATTTGTTGCAAAATAAGTCTTATTGAGCACTTACAGCTTTCGTCTCTATTCTTTAAATAATAAAGCATATTATTGTATGAATGTTTCTACGTTCCCTATATGGAGATCATCCCTTATTCGCTGTTATTGGATACGACGGGCTATAAATAGCGTGTGTATGATAACTCTTGTTCGTTTTGTGATCACTGCAGCTAAAACGAGCAAGATGACTTGAATATGAGTCATTGTTAAGCTCATGTAACATAATTGAACCATAACTTCACGTGGCCTTTATATTGTGTTGCTTTATCACATTACATTGTTTTCGTTTTTATTTTCAGATGATCTTAAATGTTAATCAGTTAACGAGTTTAGTGCGGAATAAACAAACGCCCTATTGTGCTAACCTAACCTAACCTAAGAGGCTGGCAGCGTCCTGACAGTTTGAGGAATTCATTCAACAAAGCTGCTCGAATACGTGGTGGAGGTACTTGTGTTAGAATCTCATCCGAAACATGTAAGTTTCTTCACGATGTTTTCTTCGCGATGTTTTCTGTTACTATCGAGCAGTAGGCGATTTTAAAACAAACTTTATTAGCCAATATAGTGTAAAACTGAAACTGATCTCGATTGCGATAATATTTTAATATATTTCTGAGTTGAATGGATGACGTTTTGATTTATATTTTGGCTAAGCGATCAATCCGGTTCAACTGTCGACAACGATTCTATTGTGATTGTGTGAATGTATAACAATTGCGGTTCGATCTTAACATGGTTAAATAAGTAAGTATACCATTTGAATATTAAAATTTACAAGTTATTTTAAACCGAGTCTGAAGCTCTTTTTTAATCATTTTCCTAAAAAAGTGTAACAAGAAGTGTTTTCATAGATTTATTACACAAAACGTTTATTGTATTTACAATTATTTCTTGATCGGGATGACTCAGGTATTTACATAAAATTCCAAATTAAACAATTATTAACAAGCAATTAATATAAAACGTATTTTCATAAAATATTTTATGTTTACAATCTAGTGATATTAAAACTGTAAGAATGCCTAATGAAATGATTCATATCAAAATAACGACGTATCTCAAGCCCTCAAGCCTTTTGCATTCGTGATACGAAGTTAACACGAAACAAATATTTTACGAATTAATATCATACACATGTACACGGGTATTACAAGCATGCTAAATGATACCCCGCTGATTGCTAACTACCCTAGACACCCTAAGTTTGTATGCTACAGATTAAGTAATAAAAATAAAATATTTCTTAGAATTGCCTATGAACATAAATCCACGTAATTTCGAAGAAATCCTCAGATTTGAGTTCCTTCTCTAAATCACAAAGTTTTAACAAATACACGAGCACGCCCCATTTACATATATATTTCGAATCAATATAACACATATCGAAGTTTGACAAAGTGGTTATTAGCCGAATTAATTAGCACATACCGCGTTATAGACAGACAAATTCGATATATTGCTTGCCTGTTAACGTATGGCGTATGGCGTTAAATCCGGAATATTGATAGCAAATATTGACGTTGATCGAAAATGCGCAGTTTGTTAGACCGATTGATGATACGTAATGGCACGCGACGGACGAAATACTGCGCATATTAATCCTCTGCTTGTGATGTTTGTTAACCTATAACGGCGCGAACAGAGGTAATGCGTTTGAAGTTGAAATTAAATTTATTGTTAGACTATGCGTCACTTTAAAAATACTACCGGTTTCAAGATAGAGCGAGCTAGTCTGACTACTATAACAACAGACGTAAGGGATACATCTTAGTTCCCCAGGTTGGTGGTGCATCGTCACAGTAGTATGCGAAAGCCATCCTGTGGCGCCCGCTGAAAAGACGGAGAGGGTACCGCTGGTATTTTAGTGTATTTAGCGCAAACGCGTAATGCGTTTTTCCAGCGAGGAAAAAAAAGGTTGGTGGTGCATTGGTGAATCAACTGATCGTGAATGTTTCTTACAGCACTGTTTTTCATGAGCAGTGCTGACCATTTACTATCAGATACCGTTGTCTATCCGCCAGAAAAATGATATTAAGAACATGTAGTAATATTTATCGAGATAAAGCGAAATCGTTTTTTTTGCTTCGAAATCGAAACCATAATTTCGTCTGAATACTTATTCAATAAAAAAAAAACAACAAAAATTAGAATGCATTATGTGCACGATGCACAGCCTTTTTTTATTAACTCTATTAATAAACGAATCGCTATTTCCTATGTGTAAATATACAAAACTCATGCATCGCAAACAATCACTCCATAAAGGTGACACGGCTGGGCTGAACCCAGTCCGAAGAGAAGGTTAGGTTACGGCTTCGCTGCAAGCGGTTCCGCATGGATGCAGTTTTTATGACGTTGTTTATTTTCTTTGACGCTGAGCACGTGATGAATTTAAATAAAAATCTAGCGCACGAAAAACTCTGCACCTAACCTTGAGTTAAAACACTAAATATATACTAAAGCGATGTCCTTGCTTTTTTTCAGCATACGAATTGTTAATTTCCGCAAACTTTGGGAAACATACAACACGTACTCTTGTATTTGTATATAAATTCATAAACATTGGTCTTTGTTTTCCGTCCACATTTATTTCTTAAGATAACAGATAACACGAGACTTTTGTCATCGTTTATTTTACATTTTAGCACCTCCATACATGTTTATTTCATTACACACGCTGTTGATTAAACAAGTAATAATAATGAGTTATATACATATAAGAAAAGATGCAATGACGATGTTTGGAATGTTAGACAGGACAAAAGATCAAATCTATCTCTCGAAAATTAACTTATTTTAATTCATTAAAATTGGTTTGCATACTGGCTATTGGCAAATAGGAAGTCATCATCACTATCCGTGGACATTGGCACTGTAAGAGATATTTACCCTGAAATCCTTCAAATGGAAACACTGAAGTACCTACTAAGAAATGCTGTTTGGCAGAATTTACTATCTAAAATTCCCTACCAAGTGTTCGATACGCCCGCACAAGTTAATGGAACATACTGCGAAATTAAATCGTATCAACAAAATTCAAAGCAAAGAATCACACTATTGTACTTACGTGGTAAATGTACTTTGAGTTTTAAGACTTACATATTGAACGTAATGATCGCATACCTTTTGTCGTAAATCATTTTTACAGCACTGTTTGTAAACTTTATGCTATTCGACGTATTCAACGAATACGACGTATCTAATAAAAACGATGTTTAAACATGCGTCCGTTGTTCTTTTATGAAGTGTTTTAGACGATTGTTATCAAAATCATTTCCATGACTTCTGTTCGACGCGTCGTTCTAAAATTAACATGAATTACATTGTATAGTCAATCAAAACACGCTTTTCAACGTTTCTACGTAATACGTTATTTCCTAAACATCACTTATTCTTTGTCGATATTATTATAATGTTTATAAAACGATTGTGACATAATATAATTGAATTGGCACAGAAATTTATTTGCACACTGGAACTGCTTTTATCTCTTACGTAAATTAAATAACTTTATTATGACATTAAAAAGAAAGTTGAATAAACCAGCCATACATAAATATTAAAATAATACATATTAATTTCATTAACACGTAGGATATATTTTATTAAATTATTTTTAATTAATATACACCGTTGTTCGTGACTTCGTGTGGATACGATATGGATTACTACTACGAATAAAAAATAGTCAATTGCTATGAGTATTTTCTTTTTTGTCCTTCATGTCCTAACTAATATTATAGATAGGAAAGTGTGTTCGATTGTTCGTTACGCTTTCACGATCTTTCATGGACTCAACCGATCACGAAATTTTGCATACAAGTTGCCAGGGGTGCAGTAAAGGCCTTAGGTGACATTTACCGTTACGAGTGAGCGAAGTCGCGGGCGAAAGTAATATTTTCTGCGAGATCATGACATGACAACGTCACCAAAAATAATGAATACCAATTCAACTATCTCTGTGTGTATCTGTTGACGTGTTTTGTACTTGCGATGGCGCTGTGACATGTCTCATTAAACTTGCAATCACTTATAACTTTAGTTTACGCACTCAACTAGCATCAACGCTAAGATTTAGCTTATGTTACAGCCATAGCGCTGTGCCCTTTGGATAAATACTATTGCGTTTATATAAAAGTAAATTCCCACATTAAAGCTTACACCTGAGTGTAGAAAATCTTACGTTTACGCTCGATGAAGGCCTAAGGATCCTTTAACGCGGGCAAATACCGACTCGGAACGGAGAAGACATAAACAAACGCAAAACAGCATTAACGTTTGCGCTGTTTACGCGCAATAATATACTCCTTTTACTAGGTTGTCTAAAGCTTAAAAAATGTTTATAAGTTAAAAGCAAGACCTCTCCTTTTGTGAGACTATTCGGAGCTCGTGCCTCCAGGCTGCTCCGATGTAATGTTTTCCTTTACCGACGAGTACGGTATAAAGTATAAGAATAAATTAAGCACATAACTTCAGTGGTGTTTGCCAGGGTTTGAATTCTTTAAAAATAATTGAAAATTCAATTCACGTATACTCTCTAACCAGTGTGCCAAATAATCTTAAATAAAAGTATTTTAGACAGAAATTCTGTGGAACTTTGTAATTTTAGGTATGTATGACTTATACATATGAATCGATTGTGTTCGCCCTGAAGACGTACACGCATTCGCACTGACGGCTACATAGTTACCCATTTACTATATTGTCTATGCTGTTGCTGCTATACATTGTTGGATGCTTGGTGTTTAATGTTGGCAATGTTATGCTGTTTTATTGAAACGATTGATTTTATAAATTATTGGTCAGGTTTTTTATAATCAAATTGTACATGTATTAGATGAGAAAACGAGCATACGGCCCACCTTATAAGTGGTAATCATTTCCGCCAGACATTTGCAACAAGGTGATGGTATCTATCTGACAGATTTCGACCTTCCGCAATGGAGACTAAACTGATCACAGGTGTCGATCCGAAGGGACGAGCAACCGGACACGATAGGATAGAGTCAGGCGTAGGAGCAATAGTTTTACATGCTTTTCGAGGAACGTAAATACTTTCGACTTTTAGACTCGAAGTTGTTACCGAAGATTTCTCGACATAATCATCCAATAACTTTTTTATTGGTCGAGGATTTAACCAAGAATCTCAGGGACTGAGGTTTTATAAGCTATCCACTAGATTAACGAGGCAGTCATTTGAAATATAAAGAGTGTTGACCTCAGGGATCGCCTGAGGCTTATAATTGAGGTTTGAAAACCCTCAGGAAAAACGTCGGGTGAAATAAAAAAGGTATGTTGGTTGTAGAAATCCGAATTCAATATATAAAATGGAATGCGAAGAATTGCTAAGCTCCTCCTACAATGCTAAAAACTATGAGCACGTACATTCAGATCATGATCTATATCATATCAATACCTATAGTATTCATTGGGTTATATAATAATTGAATGTAATTTACACACCGATGTAATTTAATTGTCGGAAAATAGCAACTACTGAGTTCCTACCGGTTCTTATCTGTAGAAATCACTTCAGAGATCTTAAAAAAATGACGATTCGTAAAACACTTAGAAAAACAAAATTGTCATTTGTGCAACTATCATACACACATAGTAATATAAATTAAATCCATTAAGATTGTCCTATAGCCTTGTTTAAGATGAAGTGATACGTGGCGTATCTGACAATGTTCAATACCAGTGATAACGTTATCATATGATTTATTAGCATCAATTCTGACAGCGTGAGGAACAAATTACTGACGATTAGATTGTTTACTAAGGATACAGAAAAATCTTGTTACACTGGTACAGGTCCATTCACTCGCGAAGACGCGCCCTTCCACGTAAACTATTTTATGAGTGTGTGTAAGTGACGCTCGTGCCTTCAAGATGTCTAAGTGTGCGTGAGACGAGTAAGAGTAAACACAGCAAAAAAAAAAAACCAAAATCAATTGTACTTGTTAAGTTTAATTTATTAAAAAATATATATATTAATTTAACATAGAGTTTCCGCCTTTCGTGAGTGATCGAATCTATGTTTCCTCTATTATGACGTGCTCACATTCAGACCGCGTGTCGGGGATGGGGATTCTACAAACTATTTATTATACCGCAACACAAATCCTAGTTACGTTATACCAGAATTTCATTTATAGAAATATAAAACTATTGACGACTGTATCGATTGTGAAATGTTAATACATAAATATGGGACTTGCGTAGTTGAATATAAGAACTATCAACGCAGACATCAATATAAGCTCCTTTTGGTATTCGCCGGTTGAATTCTATGCCGGTTTTTGAATTTGTCATAACGGAGAAATCCTGCCTATCTCGATTTTCGCAATAAAAATATTCCAACGTATTCTCTCCGGTCTTTTGGAAAGCAAAACGCCATTAGTTTAATTTAATTTCCAATTATAATGTTAACCTTTGCTGGGCTTGGAATTTTATCATTACCCGTCTAGGTCTTGGAGTCGGTGCCTAATGGTCCTAATGGACTGTGTTATCGCGTTCCAATCTACTAACGCCATTTTGTACACGCGAAATTTACACTTATTGCGATACAGTTAAAGCACTGATTGGATTAATATCAGATAAATATTACCTTAGGACCGATTAAATATAGTGTATAAATCGAGGTTAGAATCAGAGGTTCATTATAATTAATTTATTGTTATGTTAATAGGCATTCAAAATTCTAAATATGATAATACGACCTAAAGGTGAAGGTTGCCTTATCCAAATGGTGCGAAATATAAACCGTTTGATAAATTATAACGAATAATAATTAACTATTGTTTCCTTATGTTAAAATGTTCACAAAACGTGTCATTTTACTTACGGATGGTAGAAATGTCTAAACGCAGTAATTCAAAAGGGTCTTATTAAAACATTTGATAAGTTTCGAAATCGCAAGCTTGTAACAGAAACGGATTCATCCCCTCGTCACTCGCAACTCAAAAATTAGTGTCTGATGTACTACAACGATTCGTTAAATGTAGGAACTAAGAAAATTTTTACTAAAAATCGTGGGTACATATATCGAACGTTCTAAAACTATAGTTTGTATTTATAAAAAAATACTAAATAATTACACACAATTTACGTAATTAAATAATTAGTCATTTTAGATGGAAGCATGTGAGCATGTGTGCGTTGACGCCGGCGCGGGCGCCGCGTGACGTGACGATATGATAACAGATTATCATAATTATATTAATTGTTTTGATAATTATTTCGTATTTAAGACGCTTTCGTTAACACGATTAACAACGTATTATTATATAAAGGAATAATATTTCAATTTAAATGGCTTTCCAATTATGATTATCTAATCCTCAGATATTTTTGTTTACTTGGAGGGCTTTGTGTAGGTCCGTCTGGGTCGGCACCAAATCAGATATTCTACCGCCAAACAGCAATACTTAGTATCGTTGGGTTCCGGTTTGAAGATCGAATTAGTCAGTATAATTACAGGCACATGAGACATAAAATTTTAGAAAGGAATGGTTAATTTTTCTTACAGTGCTAATGTTTAAGGACGGTGGTAAAAACTCATCATCAGGTGCTCAAGTTACGATATAAAACTATACGATAAAAAAAATAAAATAACTATCTTTTCCGCAGGTTTTTACCCGCTTTGAGCCTTACTTCTCCACTCCCGAGGGTCATGAACAGGCTATACCCCTTTCAGGATCATCGGCTTTATAAAATTAGCATAAATTAAAATAAGCTGATACATATATATCCGAAGAACAGATACTCTATTGCAGCATCATCCTGAACAAGCATTATTTACTAGACTTTCGGTGCCTTTAAAGCTTTAAACAAATATTTTATATATATATAAATATGTTCGGGTGTATGTAACTGAACTCCTCCTGAACTGTTGGACAGTATTTAATAAATATTTGGATGTGATGTGATTTGAGTGGCCCCTTGTTGGTTTAGATTCGAGGCGCTAAAATCGGGAAGGAAATAAAATTATTACTTGACCTAGACGAAGTCGGGACGGGTGATTAGTTTGTACATATAATTCAGTGTTTGCGGAAAGGTACGTTTAATAATGATTTGAATGTATGCATTTTGATACAGTTATCAAAATGCACATATTTAGATAATTATTGTTCAATATTGGAATAATTATTTACATATTAATAGTTAAAGTTATCAATACTAAATATCATATAAACAACGACCTTACGTACGTCGTTTTGTGCGTGTTCAGTTAAAAACATATTTCTCCCTGACCTTTGAAAGAAGATAGCATCACGTCACTAAGACGGACACCATTTAAAGGTGAAGTGGTTAGTTTCATTGTAGTCTAACAACGACGGTATTGTGCGAGGTATGAGTGTCCACAATGAAATCTTATCAACGGTAGATACAAAGAGACGCGACATAAATGTCTTATCTTGTTTCTAGTGATGCGTTTCATTTAGTAATGAAGTTGCCTGACCGATCACCTTTCTCAACGGAGACTAGTGAACTGTGCAGGATTTTAAAAATATATGTGTACTAACACAAATGCACTATTTCTTCGCTATCCTAGACCGCAAGGATATGTGATGAATTAAAAAGCCGGGGCTAATCATATTATAATATTATAACAATCGATTTCAAAAAAGGAAAACGGTCGCAATTCTTCACTTAGGTATATCATTTTATGCATGTTCGCATTTAATTGTTTATACTAATAGCTTTGATGATATTTTTATGTTGGGTTAAATACAGCTCTATCGTGGTCATCTCAATTTTATTGGTTTTGGATATTGCTCGTTTTTATTCAAAGCGTAAATTCAAGCTCAATTGAAGTCGATATTTTTTTTCATTAGTATAATTATTTACTCGATCAGCGATTCGAATTTGGAATACATAAGCTGCAGCAGCGTATAGTATTGACTGGACCGAGGAGGCATTTAAAGCGTTTCAGTAAAAGCATTGGCAAACGAATAACAAATATTACAAGTTCGCAATATCAAAGGCGAATTGATTGATTGTGAATTATTTATTTAGTCGTTCGCGGCGAACGATTGCATCTTAAATATTTGTACAATATGAATCAACTTGCTCGCTTGTACGTGTGATGCAATTGAAATAATATTTATATACTTGTTGTTTTCTAAGTGCATTATTGTGAAAGTTAATTCCGAAATGTATTTATTTATCAGAGCTAGACATACGAATTCTTTGAATTAAAAAAAAAAAACTTTGGATAAACCCATGTTGACCTTTATTTAAGCCGTGTAAATAAGTACTAAAACAAATAAAATTGAAAATATTAGATTTATTTGTCACCCGCACTAATAGTGTTTGCAAATTCAGTTGCAAAATTGAACGACCCATTCTAACATACTAATACATGAAAAGATGTTTTTTTAATGTCTAATTGAAAGGAAAAGCGAATACATCAATATATTATTATTACCAATATATCAACATAATATTTCACGTTTTTCTTCACCGTCGAGCATAAGATCAATTATAAACACTAAGCATACACAGTACGAATACGATTCTATAAGAATTCACTTCGTATCTCACTCGTGAAACGTTGACAACCGAATCATGTGATACGAGTATCCCATAAATTATAATCAATGTCACATATCACATTCTGACATTTCACGACCGTGTTCTCCGGTGAGTTTCGAGTTACAGAATACCTGTACTGAATAAATCTTTCGATAAAGATCAACAACTTTTATCCATCGGAAAACGTACGAAATATTCTAAAGAACATAATTTAACTAGCATCAAATAACTGTTGTAATTTAATAGTTGGATTTTTATTTAAACTAAGATCCCGCTAAACGTTTATAATGCCGTTAGGGTTTAAGATATACGATGAAGTACATCTACTAATCTAAGCCGTAAATAGTTGTTCAGTACCTACATTAGAGTTACCTTTTATGGTCGAGAGCACCTGAAACCCGCCCAGGTCGTGCGACCAAAGAGAAAGTTGTATCAGCTATCGTGACTTACCTGAAACAAAGTTAGCTTCGTTAGATTCAAATATATATATATTAGACTAGCCTGTAGTGACTTTGTACGAGAATAACAAACATATAAGTCAAAGATACATAAAACAATACTTTTTACCTTATCTATAGAAATATAATACGAGTACCAATATATATGTTTTGTGATGTTTTTAAATAAATCATTCATTCTTTAAAAGTATGTATGTGTGAATCGCGTGTGTGTTCATAACATAGTATTCTATAGGAGAATAAAATTAACTATTTTAAATTCGTTCGGCAAAAGAGACATGACTATTATTAGTATTGCTTCGATAACTATTTCATCATTTTTAAATAGTAAATACTTAAGAATAGATTAAGCCCGAGATTGTCTTATGATTGTGTAGAAGTGTGAAGAAATTCCCTTGATATTTTTTAAAGTATGACACATTTAGGTACATCCATGAGATGGTCTTTCTTGTGTAATATGAAAATAGAATGGATCTAACATAGAAAACAATGCGCTCGCTTTATGCTTTTCAAAGCGAGCTTTTGTCGCCCGTGCTATTATAACTTTAGCAAGCTAACCGGCAAGGTTTCCATTCAAGTTAATTTTACAATAAGGCCTCTGTTTACATATTCATTTCATTTATTAAGTAGAAAGAATTTTTCATAAGAAAAGTCACCCACAGACCTTTTAATCTTAGAATACCTTTATCTATTATTAGTGGACGTAATAATCTTTTCTATCTTTTACTTACCACTACCATATTTCCATTTTTCCTATGCACAGTTGCACCGATAGAAAATATTTAGGTACATGTATATTTTTGGACTGAACAATATATATAGACTTTAAGTAAGATTTAATATTATGCATATGTAATATCTTTGTCAAGACACTTCCCACCCATTTTGCTCAACTATTGCCTATAAATATTCAATATCAAAACCGATTTATTTATTTCCCTCCTTTGAATGTGAAATAGCGATACAATACCGAGAGTGTGAATTTTGTAAGCGGTTTACGAATTTGTATCTCCGTCTATCAGTCTGCCCGTTCTTTATTATGCATTAGAGTAGTTCTTTTTTTTACATAAATATATAAAAGCAATTTAATTTTTTATTATTAGTAAAAGTAGTAGAGAAAGAACTTTTTTACGTATGTTCAACGGCTTCATGGTAATTTTTGTAGATCAGATAAAATCATGCCGATTTATATATATACATAGCAGTCCAGATTGAAGAGGATACTTTCATTTCGCAATGTTACGCCTTAACTAAGACAGGTTTTTGCATTTTAGATATTAAAGGCGGAGAACTGTTTTAATCGTAAATTTTATTTAAGGAACCTATACAACTTGACAGTCACTAAAATCATTCACGTTCCAAGCTGATGATAATAAAACAATGAAATTATTAAGAAGCTCAAGGTCCGATAAAGTATTTCATAGTTCGGTTTCTTTCAAAAACTGTGTCATTCATCTCAACCAAAACAACGTAAAAAACGACTCAGCCTTGGATTTCAAATGTATTCAAGGCAATCCCTCACAACAGTGCCTTCTTCGTTCACTTGTTTTTTTCTTTTTTTTTAATTTAAGCCTATTATCACAACTTCAGAATAGCTGAGGGTAGTATAAGCTGAGAACATACTTTTTTTTTTTTTTTTTAGTGTCAGTCTAAGGAAAATATTTTAAACAGATTTCGTTTATACTCAAAGCGGTTGCTATCTGACATCCGGACGACGAATAAGATACTACATTGAAATATGTTTTCTTATCCAATAATCTAGTTATAATCAGATAAAAGAGCTTTATAATTTAAGTACCAACCACTATTTTATATATTTTGCTTATTCACATTTTTGTATTTTGTAACTTATACCTTTTCTGTTTGTACCCGTTTCCAGAAACTTAATCTTTTAAGTCCTTTTAGTACCGTCCCTGCTTGTGGAATACCTACACCGTTCTTCTGTACAGTATAACAATACTGTAACAGGGCTGTGGATATATATATGTGATTTTTTTTTTTTATAATAAATAACCAAAAATAGTTGACTATATAAATATACTGTATCGTGTCGTATACCTAAAATATTTATATTTCTTAATAAAGCTAGGAGTATAGCAATTTTATTCTGTAAAGTAACAGTCTTTAACGATCTAACAGTTGGCATAAAGCCTATTCTTCTTGAGAAGGTTTAGAGCTTGTTCAACTAAGCTGTTCCAATGGGGTTCGTCGATATACATGTGGTAGATGATCATCTGACACATGCAGGTTCCTTTTCGTTTACCTTGTATAACAAAAGTTAAGCCCATAAAAATACAACAGTGCTTGCCTAGAATTGCACCCACAATTTTCGGTAAAGATTAACGTATTATAGCCTATTTTTAAAAACACCACCCCTTTGTTGCTCTCTTTCCAAATTTAACTTAATTTAAACGACAAATTACAATTGTGACTCCCTTTAAAGCACTAAATATGTATCCATATACGTTTTGGGATTTTACTAACGTGTTATACTAAAATGCAAGAATATTTATTTTCGAGGGTGAAGCCAAGGAGTACTAGCAACTAGTGTATAATAAAAAATACTCGCCAACCCTACCTGAAGCTCAAACCACTATGACATACGCTTATGACGTCGAGACGTTGGCTCTTAGGAATTTCATTTTTAATATTAAATCTACAGCGGTTGTGTTACGTAAGTATATTAAATGTTTATTTTTAAATTATAAATCCATGTACCTTCTAACTTCATTGTATTTAAATATAATAATAGACACAACATTTTTTTTTTACAATCAGTAACAATTATTATTGGATTAACATAGACTGAAAATAAACTAACCTAACCTAACCAGGTTCTGATTTACAAGTTCATGGATACTTAAAGTTTACTTAATAAATTAAACTATTTTTCAGTTGGGTATTTCAATAATTTATTGAAGAACAATTTAAATTATATTATCAAACATGGAAAAATTATTTTTATTCTTCGAAATAGGTATTTAGTAATGTTTTTTTGTTTTAGAAATGTTTATTAAGAGGGCCTCTAAATCCGGCCCTATACCTAAAATCAAATTTCTGACTACGCAAAGGTAATAAATTCTTCCTGGGTCGAGGTAAACTTTTCGAAAATAAAGTTCCACGATACATATTAACTTTGTTTTAATTAAAAGATAAAGATAAGAATAAGAATGCATTACTCATTACAAGGTTATATATTTCCAACAATTGTAATTTTATAATCATATAGGTAGTCTACTTTTTAAAATTGTTTTTCAAAATAAAAAAGTATGTTTTTATTTAATTTATAAAACGCATCTTTTGTCTAAGCCTGTTAGTATTGTTGACGTGTTTGAAGGCCATTGTTTTGTATTGATTTCTATGCTTTAAATGTGGTGCAATTCATAAAACTGATTTGATAAACTGGCGCGTTCAATAAAAATATTTAAGTTTTTTTCAAGAAGCTCAGTGGTTATTCTTTATCACTTATTATCTTTTAATATAATGAGCTAATTATGTACTATTAAATGTATATCTCTTTATTGATGTATTTACTTACAGACACGGGGATATAACATCTGAATTACCAAGTTTGGTGACGCATTGGTGATGTAAGGAATGCTTAAATTTTCTTATGCCATAAATGACTATGGAATGGGCAGTGGCTTGCGCTTACCGGTCGGTCCACGTCCCGTCTATCTATCATACATAACAAATAATGCTAAGAATATGTATTACAGTGTCATTATCGTGCTAAAACTATTATTTTTGGTTCGAAATCAAAATCAAAAATCCCTAATGAAATGTTTCATATGAAACATTTATGATCCCATCCGAGCGTCGTATCGGAATCAGTGGTACTTACAAGTTGCCACAATGGCCTACATCGTTCGGCCATGCGATACGAGCGAGCACATTAGACGCACTTGCCTCGCGTTACAATATCGGATTACTTTAACACATTTATAAACTTAAGAGGTTTAAAAATATATACACATGATCAATCTGTAACGAGATCCCGTGTATCTATTTTACCTCGGTGGTGTAGTGATTAACATGTGATTAATATGTTACAGTTCCCTAGATCCTGGGTTGAATCCCTGGAATGAGCTTATAAGTTTTTTTTGAGATTTTTCGGCAATAATTTCTCAGTAACAGCCCGGAGTCTGCAAGAAGGCAGTCCCTCCACTAGAATATTTACACTGCCCGGCACACTTCCGGTCCCGTTGAACTCGCCATCCCATCGGATTACGAAAGCGGCGGAACAGAGTGCACTTAAGTTTGCACACACATTTGTGCATTACAATATGTCCTATATAGTCATCGATTTGAGAGGGTAAAGTGCTTGTGATCCTCAGCACATGTTACTAAGTAACCCATTATCAGTACCAATACGTTACAACTGTGTCAGATTTTGTGTACTTACATTTTTAGATGTAAGCCGATTTTGATAGTTATTTTTCACTATGGATTTAGTATGTAACCCAATGAGTCAAATATAACTTTAAATTATATGTGTATTATATCGAATAACATATGCGTACATTCAGGCCAATGTCGAAAGTTTTCTTTTAAATATTTTAGTTGTTTATTACTTGTCTAAGTTATTTCGCCCCGTTTTGATGATAACGCAATAATATTCCCGCAAGTGTTTCAAGTATACGGACAGTTGACAGTAATCATAAACATTTTTTTTATGTTTGATAGCACACCTCGGGAATGAAACGATCGCCTCCTGGCTGTTTCTATTCATATACAATTATGTATGCAATTAATTTGACAAAAAAAAAGACCCGCTGAGTTTCTTTCGCCGGTTCTTCTCAGGTCAGGGTGTTTCCTTTTTCCGAACCGGTGGTAGTGTTTAATTTGACTATCAATAAATAAGTGTAGTGCTTTTATGTTGAATAAAGGAATTTGAGTTTGATTTAATTTAGTAATGAAGCAACCTCGACATATAAATTAGCATGGCGGACTTCATACTCAAATTGCTTTTATCAATTCGTTCCCTAAGTATATTATATCAAGCATTTTTTTTCGAAAACGATCGTCATTTCCAAAATGTATTAAATGCACCGAATAAGGAATTGTGATCGTTGATTACCTTTATATGGATCCTTAAGTAATTAATGAATCCTCGATTGCTTCATTAATACAAAGTTCCCACTACTAGTCAAAAGTTCAAATCCCAGAGCGTTGTTTCACTCAGTTATTCTTAACAGTTCAGCAAGTGCTGTCTGCTGACCACTTATCAGGTCATTCAGATATTACTTTTTTTAATAAAAGTAAAAAAAAAAACAAAACTAATAATTATAACAAATTAATAGTTGGTGTAAAGAAACGAAACCCGACGCCCTGTTCATGATCCATATCGTAGATGCAAAAAATGGCAAAAACATTTAAAAGGTGTTATAACGTACTCGATACCGGTGACATAATACACTGGGTAGTATATTACATATCATGATATTGTATCGCATATATATCATTTATAGGCTTAAAATTAAAATATACTTGTTTCATCTTTTTCTGCTGAAATGGCTCTAATAGCTTGGCTTTTTAGGTTACGTGTTGAAAGTCTTTTCTAAAAAAAATATCAATTATTTACAATAGAAAATTACACATTTTTAGTAAAAAAAGACGCAGTGGGTACCCCTGGTTTGTTTATGATGGATATTTACAGCCTGTGAACCCCAAATACCTTTTTATGAAAAATATAAAAAACGGTACAAAGTCATAGATACGATAAATAGCAAATTATCGACTTATTCATAAAAACAGAGATCTCGGACAGGTTCTAACCCACCATAGCAACCAACTATAAATTATCCTAGTTCAATCTTTGTTAGCAAAATCCAGCATCATTAGACCGTCTTTTAAGCAGGTGGTCATTAAAGCCAGTCTTTAATTAAAAACCACTTCGACTTTTGATCTGTGTCAAGCTATAATTTTTTTTCTGACTTCTAGCTGAATGACAAATTCTTGTACAAACTTCGACAGACAATATTATATATATACTTTTATAGTCTACTTGGAATTCTCATCTCACTCTCCTAAGTAAATAACAACATAAACATTAGCTTATTGTTGAACTGACATGGAACATTGGCAGAATATATTAAATTAAACCGAAGTTTGTGCGAATTAAATCTAGGTACACTTTGTCTATTTTATGTTCATGTTTCATCGCGAAATAAATCTTTATTATTATTTTTAATGATAACAATTTTGCCACATATGTATTCGTGGTTATCCCCTTTTCCAATCTTTGCCCAGCAGTGGCAATTTTATTCAATTATATCTAACGTGCGAATAATCGTTTTTCTTTCAATTTCGTCGAACGTCTCAATCTCTCGACCGGACTTTGTTTGTTCAGTCTTCTTAGTCTATCTCGCAGCGAGTATGTCGATCTAGTCTCAGATTAGCAGACGACAGAATTCCCAGTCGACAAACATTTATTTTCCTTCCTCAAATCCTTTTAAGATCGCTTAAAGTTCCTTGAGAACTAAATAGGTACGTCGCGTTCGTTCTTCTTAGACGTAAGGTCAACCATTTATTTTTTTATATTTAGAATTGTCTAGATTCAATGCGATAAATTGTATAAAAATATTGATTTCTGTTTAACACCACTTAATTATTTACAATTTAAATATACTTTATATATTTGATATTGCCCGTCTGCAGTATAAATTATATCAACAAGACCATTATAACACATTTATAATATGCAGATATTTACCTGCAGATATTCTATAAATATAAAATCTTTTTTTTTTTATAATTATATTATTTAAATCGTGTAAACAAATACATATTTTATTTTATTTAAAATGTCTATGAACTTACAGTCCTGTGAAGACACCGCCTTGAAATAAGAGGGCTCTAAATGACGTCCGTCCTGAGGTTGTCTCTTATGAATCTGGACCCATTTATATAGATGGCAATGCAGAGAGCGTCTCGTAGAACATTCAAATAAAACAAAAAATAAAGAAGAAATAGTCCGATTAGGATTCCTATGGAAAGGTTCTATCTTCCTTACCTCATGGACGGTATAATTATTTTAGTCCTTAGCTATGTATAGTACGATAGAACAATAAGTAAAAGCTAAATCATAATAATATCTTAATTAAAAAAGGACACTAGACTATATAGTCACTAGTATCTAAAGTCTGTGCGAATGTATCAATCCCCCGACGCAATTACATTCACACATACTTAATCATTACATTACATAGTATATAACACTCTGGACATATACTTTATACGAGAAATAATAAAATATAGCTTATTTTCGGAGCGATTTTAAGCAATAAAGTATTAATCCTTATCCAATTAAGCATCCTAAATACATTGTGAATTTAATATAGATCAATATGGCCTTTTACAGCATGTACAGCAACATTTTAAAGATATTACAGATTTACGCAGGAATAATAAAATAAAATAAAAATAAAAAATAAATAAAATAAAATAGCCTTTAATGCTGCTTCTTCTTACAATAAATCGATACATGTCTACTTGTTAAAAACTAAATATATAATCTAATTCTAATTTATATTAAAGTGATCGGCAACTGGTTGCTTTAGTTGAACAGCTTGTCTGTCAACAAAGGCCTCCTCTAAAGATTTCCACGTATTCCTGTCTCTTGCTAATCAGCTCCATATTGGGCCAGCTATTTTCCGCAAGTCATCTTCCCATCTTTTGTTTTGTCTGCCTCTACTTCTTTTTCCATCCCTTGGATACCATTCTGTTGCTATCCTACTCCACGCAGGGATACGCAGGGTTTAATGACTGAAAAACTGTGAACGTTGTAAGACATTCTGTAGTATATTTAGTATTAGGATTGCACCCGCGCGAAGCCGGGACGGGTCGCGAGTAACTAATAATTATCAAAACGTTCACGATTCGTAGGCAACATCAATATCTATTAACGCATAGACAGTTCCGAGAAACGAGACGGTGAAGCGAATTTCACTATCGCTCGTTACGTAATAAACTGATATAACAATAGGTACGATTCCGTTTATCTCTCATTACATAAATAGTGTAACAGTCGTACAAAGGTTAATTATTGGAGGTGAATGACCAAAGTCGCGATGTAAGGACGCCCACAGACCACCCGCTGTCTTATCGTGAAAGTTAGAGCTATGACTTAACATATGTATATATTTAAAGTATTTATGAACATTTTAAGTAACATCCTGTTTTTGGGCGCGATGGGCTCTTCTCTTATTACCATGTTGCTTTATTCAGATATAACTCTCAAAGATGTTTTCTCAGGTTTAGAGATAAATTAAGAACATGAAAAAGTGATATGTTTTTTCTTCTTTGACTGACTATGAACTCCCAATCATCAGCTAAGATTCGCATAATCAAACCACTGTGCCAGCTTGAGGTCAACCGTTACTTAAATTAGAAATACTAAATCAACAGGGATATATTTAAGAGGATGAGCTCGGGACAAGACCATGGCTAGTATCGATTCAGATAATTTATAGACTAAATTTGAGTGTCTAAATAATTTAAACTAATTGGTTGTACAATACGAGCCATCGAGCGTACCTATTTCGAAGAATAGTTTGTACCTAAAATAGAAACGGATAAAAACAATCCGACGTTTTTCTCAAAATATAGTCATTACATACTTTTTAACTGTCACGGGTATTTATGAAGATGAAGATGTTCCTTAGACAGGTTTCGGCCACGGCAACCTGAATGGTTGGAGATATTATAAATGCACCAAGTGTACGCGCAAAAACAAGTGCACTCTCGATATTTTTACTTTTATAATTCATTCGCACGGAAAGCCCAACAAGATTGGAAAGAGTTCAGGAGTCCAAGGGCTTTACTTGTCTGTAAAAGCACTGGAGTGTAAACACTACCAAACCTACTACTGAGAATATCTTGACAGAAAAACATAATAATTTTAAACTTTAGATAGATTTGAACCTTCGGAATTTCATGGACCTTATGGAGTTAAGCATAGTTCTAAGTGGTAACGTTTTCTGCAAGCCTATAGCCTATATATTCTTTATAGCTTCAATCTTAGCATATCACATGTGCCTATTTGCCTGTTTTATAATAAAAATGCATTACATTATTTCAAACTTATAAACAATTGTAACTTCATGTTCAAAGTCCGCAGAAACGCAAGAGTCTTAAATATAATGATTGTCACATCAAATGCATATTTTGTTTTGAATAGTAAGCTTTTCGTCATTTGTTTACTAAAATTAAAATCTTTGGATAGTTTATGCGCCCACACAGTTATGCACTTGAATAATTATGGAACAGCTGTTGGAGAGGTTTCACTGAGCCGAGGTTTGGTTTGGGTTATATAGGTATTTTTTTGGCGTTTTTTTCGTGTGGTAGAATGTCATCTACACGTGCAGGTTTCCTAACGATATTTTCCTTCATAGGCGAGCATGAGATAATTAAAGATGCCGTCGCAAATCAGTGATATATGTTCATAATTTTCGACGATTTCTCTCGTTTACCAAATAAACTACATCTCACAAAATAACTGAAGTTATAAGCTACTTTAATACGTCGTATTTCATCGGTTTAGTTGTTCCTCGATGCTATTTATAATATTAGTGGGAAACGTGATTAGAATCATTTATTACATTACACCCTCAAATACTTACAAAACAAATTGTGCAATTATTTTCAGAACAATTACACAATTCACGGAGAAAACATAAAATCCGAGAACAAAACAATTCTGATAGCGTTTAAATTATATATTTCCAAGATTCGCACGTTACACTCGTTATTTATTCGTAGTTTTATGACACATGACACATGTCACGTACAAAGAAGAGCAAATATACGGCAGTCAGTCGAAATGAAACACGTCGCGTCTATGTGCGCAAGTGTCAATTTACCGTGACGTCAACGGGGATCATCAATACGTACCGTTGCCTCAAAATGATTTATACATCGACGAACAGCTTTTGTAATGTAGTATTGCATTATTGTACGGAAAATTGTATGCGAAAAATACTTTTATTTGTTTACCTATCTTTACCGTTCGTATTTTGTTTAACTGATTACTACTTGAGGAATAATAAATGAAAGCAAAAAAAATATGAAAAATATTTAGCCCCAACGTATTTGTGTGAAAACGTCTGTTATATAGTCAGTTCAGAGTTTGACAAAATATTCTAAAAACTTAAAAAAAATTGAAGTAATTTTGCTGCTAACTGTACTAGTTTTGCGAAACAATTTTACTGGTTACTGTAGGAAGTACTATATAAGAAAAGTTCTGGAAAACTAGTTCGTGACTGAGGAAAATGAAGATTTTTTATTGTAATAATACTAGCCGTGTGCTCGATAGGATTTCTCTTCTGAGATATTTCAGCTACATTCAGTAACGCTGTGGTTCAGTATAGAGAGAAAGTTCAGAAAATTGCCTTTTCTGGCTAAATCAATACAAAGAGTCCAGCGAAGTAATTACCCTATTAGGTATAAACCGGTATACTAGAAATATTTTCTTCCCTCAGTCTTCTTACCAACGTTGAATAAATCCCTCAGGAATACATTCGCTGAACATTGGAAGAATAGTAAGTAATCCATTACGTTACTTACTGAAAATTGGACCACATCCAAATTTTCTTTATCTTGCGGCAAATGAAAATCAGTATTATAAATGTGGTGTATGCAATTACGTTGGTGGATGTTTTTTTGCTAATCGAAATTAAAGATGCGTGTGTTCATTATGATTTCTGTAACTATTGAGCGACGCGAAACAGGTCTTTAGTAACATTTTAACTCAACAGAATGAAATGTAAAATAGTTTGAATATAAAATTAAGACAAACTAAAAAATTTTGGACCTCGCAATCACAATATTACAGTAAACTTTTGACTTTCCACGGATCCCTATGCAATTAACACACTATAGAGGATTTTCCATATACATATATGTATATATATACAGTGAAATAGCAAAATATGAAGTACCTAAGGCTATATTTATACATATTTAATAATAACTTTATTTATTTACAATTTACTTTCAAGAATAAACTGGTTTTCTCTTTGTTTGTTTTTATTTTTACAATTGAAATAAATAGTTTAAGTGAAAACGTGTTATTAAAAAATAAGTTTAATTCAATTTTTGTTATGATTTCACAACTGCACGAGCTTGTCCTTCAATTTAGAATTTCATATCTTGATTTCGAGACAAGCCGCGCGTGTACACATTTATATAATATAAGCTACAATTGAAACATTCGAGGTTCTCTAATGCGGATTGGTGGACCTATTCGCAATTTTTAGGTTTCTCACTATGTATCGATCACTTCCGAACATTAATTAACATTAACATTAACAATATAAGCATATTGTGGTATATAAAAACGTCATCCCGACCAATTTCATTCACGTATAAGAAAGCTTATCGAAAAGACAACTGGGCAGGAGATATTGTACGCAAACATAGTTCTTGAATTCCGTCTCATAATTTGATGGGAATGCATTTTGATAAGACTGGGCCAACATCCTGCGCCCGAATCCTCGGAAACGCTTTACGTGTTTTTTGAGAATTTCTTGACAGGAGAACCCAATCTGAACCCAGGAGCTATTAGATCACTTGTGAAGAGTTCCCATTGCATTTAACAGGGTGCATGAATTGAAACAATAACAGAATAACAGAAATGAAATAATTCAACACCGTCGCTGTATTCCCCAGCGTGTATACGTCGGTATGTGATCGATTATTATTATACAATAAAAGCTAATCGCCTTACGAGTCTGGAGCTTGCACGCCAGTGGGCGACTGAATTGAATTAGACGGTCTACTTATATCTAGGTAAATACATTACTTCTGTCTGTATCTAATTAGGGGGCATTGTTATATTAAATTAAACCAAGAGATGTCAATGTCATCAGTTATTTATTAAATAATTTAGTTAATACTACATTTCATACCAGGTGCTATTGTTGTAACAGAAACTATAATATTAATACTGTCTCTATAACGAATTTTCCAACATTCGCACGGAGAATAAAAGTACACAAGCGTATGCGATCCAGTTTCATAGCCCAATGGAGCAGTAATTCTATACGTACAGGAGAGATTAGAAGCAGAACCAACGGCTTTGCCTTACGACGAATACGAGACACTGCCAAATTACTCCAGATTGCTGAGAATCCTTGTCAGTAAAACCCGTTAATAACGTTTTACCGGAGAGCAAACCGAATCCGAGATCTACGACGTTTATTATTATACATAAATAATGTTACGTGTAACGAACGTCAATATATGTATAAGTGTAGTATTAATACATGCGAGGTGTTAGCCCAATAATTAGTTTTTTTTTTTAATAAAACGGTTATACAAATAAAAGTGTATTTATTTAAACGAATCTCGTACGTAAGATTTATAATAAATGGCTAAGCTTTTTTTTTAAATATTCAGCAAGGTAGGCAAGAAGGGTGAGTTTACAAATTTAATAAATGGTCTACAACTTCGTAATAACTACACACACTTTACAATTTTAATTTTATTGTATAATTCTGTTTGTGAACTTGTGAACACTTATTTAATTTTAATACTTAGGACAGCCACAAGGGCATAACATCTCAGTTTTCATGATGGGGGCGTATTTCATGACATGACTTACGCCATTCTAGAGCCATTTCTATGGGCGGTGGTGAATATCACGTGGCAAATTCACCCGTCCGACCCGTCAATTAGACATCAAACGTCTAAACCTATATAACGAATGAGTGACTGTGCCATCAGAATTTGGTAATGATATAAAATATTCCAACAAAAGATTTAGAATTATAAATTCATGTTGGATATCGTGAAAGTTCTTAACTCATTAAACTTTATGAGTCGCAGTTTTTGCAGAGAAATGTTTGATGCATCTATTATATCTAAAGCAACCGCAAATCCCAGATTGCGGTAGTTGATTCTATACAGAAATCCATATTTTTTATACGACGTTTATCTGCGCTGATATTTTTTGTCTCTCAAATAATAAGGCAGTTTTATTATCACTTATATATTGTTATGTACATATATACCTCTACATGTATGTCTATATAGTATAGACAGTTTTGAATATTTCTTGGCTTAATCTCGTTAATGTGAAGGTTGTCTGGAAGACATCGGTGCTGTGCGTCAGCTAAGCTGTGCTTATACGTCTAAATAACTATAGGTGGTCAACAATAATACGTGTCAATCAAGTCAATAGTATGCGCAATATTATAAAGTTCACACCTTTAAACTGTTTATTTTCTGTTACGATCCTCATCCAGACAATTTTGTTAAGTTAAACTGTTACTCGTAAATGTTTCGTTAATTTATCTTTATAATTATTGTATCGACTTTCGATAAACATGGAAGGCAACACCGAACACGACAACGAAAATGCCGAGTAAATTTGTTAATAGTCTTTACGTGAAGCGAGGTCAGACTGAAATTATAGAAGTTTAATTAACATAAAAATAGGATTCCACGTTCTAGAGACTGTTCTTTCTACCTTTTGTTAGAATTCCATATAAAAAATTTATATCAATATATATATACGATATTCCAGTACGACTATTATACCTACTAGTGTTGTTCGTATTGTTTCTATCCCGTTCAAATGTAGAGTCTATCGAGAAGTACCAACAAGAAACTCGGTAGTTACTTAAATATTATAAATCGTTTGCAACTAAATTATATATAATACATCAAAATCAACGAATACTAATACCGAAATACAATTATTTTTAACGAAATAGTGTGACGTAGATTTTTTTCCTTTTATGGAAATAGAGAGAGATTTTTCGATGTTTTAAATCAAAAGCAATGCAAATTTTTTGGCGCTCGAAGTCATCAAAACAATTGTGAAATTTCGTGGTCTGTATCCAAATCTACTATTTGAGTAGCAGATTGACATTCATTGTTAGGAATCTTCCGTTGCGTCCGAGTCTATTGTTTACTTAGGGTAAACTTTTTTGCTTCATCGTAGTCGAATATTCCCAACAGCCGAACGGCGATAAGGCATCGTCCTTATGAATGGAAACGGGGAATTGTACAAAAACAAAATCGGGAGGGTCGACGCGAGTCGAGTCACGTACCCTGGACCGCCCTTCGCTGCATCATTTGTCACTATCAACCACCAAACGCTCCGGCTCGGTGCACAAAGTCGGAATCGTGTCGCGGAAAATTACAATGGCCGTGTCTTTAGTGCAAATTTTATCGCTGGCTAGCCGAGCTTGAGACACTCGAATTAACTTTGATTATTTGGATACTCTTAAGAGATAAAAATCTCTAAAGAGTATATAATACTTAGATTCGTAGATTAGAATTATTTTTTGTAACATAATAATATCTACCCCCAGGTTCTGAAAGTTTATTTAATCTGAACGCTCATTGGTACTACTGCAGCCGGTCAATTACAATTTAGATTAAATTCAAATTAGTTAATCCTATTTTGATCAGCGTTTCCGAAAGCGGAGGCTAGTCAGATGAATTACATATTCGATAATCATGATTGTATCCATGATGATCCATGGGTTTAGTGTATATTAAATAATCACTGCTCAATTGTAAATCTTAGATAAAATTATGGGCAGACTTCACAGTTTTATTATGCCCCACGGTTTCATCTGTTTTAAATTTGGATTATAGTTATGATATACATCCATGCAAATTTCATACAATTTGTGAAATTGGTTAGCGATAATGATAATAATCGAATCGTGACCGTACGGTTAAGTTTTTAGCTCAAAATGAATGGACTATCTGACGCAGAAATAATTATTCAAATCGGTCTAGTTATTCCTGAGATTAGCGCGTTCAACCGTAACCATCTTTCCAGCTTAATAAATCATTTATACACGATATGGTATAAATTATAATAATTGCATATATTACTTACGACGTTAAAATACTAGAACTTTTTTTTAAAGTAGAAAGTTTAACCATTCTTACAACGCCAATGCGCCACCAACCTTCGGAACTAAGATGTTTGCGGTAGAATATGTGAGTGGGTACCTACCCAGACGGGTTGACACAGAGTCCAACTACCAAGTAAAATTTAAATATTAAACTTGTTTCGTTTTACGTTATAGCCGAATGAAACCATATTGTTACATAATTTGTCACTATCGACTGGAGGTTATGGTGTCGCTGGATTTCTACACTCACTGACTTTGCTCCGTGTGTCGTGTTTGTTTGTACAAGACCCAATTTTATATTTCCTTCCTTCTTTGTATCGATATATTTCTCGCATTTGACACAAATACTTCCTTTTATTTCTTTACTGCATGCCTGACTGGGAAAATACCATACCAGTGATTACAATGCGACGATACCACAGAGTATTGTCGTATTTACTGCATTAATTTATAAAATTAGCGACGCAGTGTCATAACAGACGAGGGACGATTAGAACATAAACAGATTTTAAAGTACGCCGCTTCATTTACAGTTCAAGGAATGTTTAAAGTTTAATTCTTTATTTCAGACTACCCTATTTTTCGAACAGGTTTTTTGTTCTGGTAATTTTGTTCCAGGCTAGGCTAGGCACAAGAGACGCTAGTCAAGCGTTTAAGATCATTATTTATCTACATTCTCAAAAAGTTGCTACAATTTAATATTAAAATTTGTTTTAAAATATTTATTTACGATATTTTTTGAAGGTCATCAGGCGCCGGATCTCTCAATAAGTCTTGATTGCTAAAACCATATAGTTTAATGAGTAGTTTTACCTCATGACACAGTTATTATAATATAAAATAAAATAAACTTATATTTTAATAACTTTTCAATTAATTTAGCGGTCAAGGATTTTTCTTCAATGTTAATTCCGAACATAAGATATTTGATACTTTTAATTTGTTTAAAATTAGCTTTATTGTTGGTAAAAAACTTTTCAATTGTAGTATAGAATGGTATATTTAACTTGAAAGGCAATACAATGATTTAACACATCTAGCTGATCTAAAGATGAAGCCAAAGGGCGGGTAGTGAAACTTTTGAATGGCTTTTAGTAAACTTTTACGGGGACATTTGGTTTGTTGTGGTTTAGAATCTCATAAATCTCACTTAAAAAAAAAAGGTTAGTTTTTTGATTATTTTTAATATAATCGACGCTATAATTCATATTATTTTTTATAGTCAGTACGGGTAGGTAATAGATGTAGGTACTTGATGATAATAAAATACTTATATTTTAATCACACATATGGGTTTTTTTGTGACTCGTTTTTAAAACCTTACCTTACGTCGGTTGTCTTTTAGGAGACACATCGTCACATCGTCCTTCGTGTATGTTATATATAGCAAATCAATTGTTAAAGATTTGTCTCTAAATTAAATATTAATCTACTATTTTCATAGCTTGAATTTAAACTGTCAAAAGTCAAAAATATGTATTTACAATATCTATGCTATTTATGGAAGCAGAAAGTAACTCTAAAAATAAAAATGACCTTGTTTTATTAAATGAAAACGTCGTATACAATTCCATTATTACTGACTTCCTAAGAATAATTTTTAAATTTATCACGAACAATATCCAGCGAATACGCTAAAGACTTTGAAACGGCGCTAATATAGTAATTATAGCTGTCGGCGTCTAAAGGTCGAAATTTTATTTGGTACCGCTGTATTTTACACAATAACAATACAATTACAAATCCAACCAATACAACAACAGTATTATAACTAATCAAAAACTCTAAATGATCTATTTGCCTGCATTAGTATAGAAGCAATTAACTCAGTAGTCTTGTTTGAAATCAATAATATAGATACTGTTTAAAAAGTAATACTTTCATGTAAAATAAATAAATCATTTCGTGTAAATAAGTTTAATCAGGCAGACCTTTAGATGGAATTTAAAACGATCACTTTGTTAATTCCACGTTAATGCTAGTAAATCCTCATATGTGTTAATGTACTCGGAATATAAACAAAATGAAATTCTAGATAAGTCTAATCTAAATTTCCATAGCCTACTTTATAAGCTTTATTTTATATTATATACGAAACCTTTAGAAATTTCGAATCGTCCTTTAACAAGGTTTAATTTTAAACTAAAGTTACCAGTTACAAGGTAAGTAATGTAGATTCTACCGAACAGACCAGACAGGAAACGCAGTAGTTGCCCTTTACCTCGGATGAAATTTGCTTCAACTATAAAATTTCACCTGACATGAATATATTATTTTTTACAAACATTTGTTTAACCTTAGAATCTTGCAACAAAATTTTACGCCAATTGCACGAAACCGATTGAGCTGAATTTATACACACATTTAAGGTGAGGGTGCAAACTAAGTAGGTTCAATATTGTATTCATTTTTTCAATTTATTATTTTCTAGTCTTGTTGAAAGTGTAGGTATGATGTATATGAGAATTAAACATCACATTTTATCAATGAATTCCGTCGAGATTATACAATTGAAATCCGTTTTATTACGTACCTAATCATTAATGTACGATATAATATACCACGACGTTAACGAAACGGCACGCGTCGTAAGTAGGCAAGCACTCATCATTAAAGAATAAATTAACAGCATGAATCAGAGGGTACGCTGGTGAATCACAGCTTGTACGGTGACGTTGCACGCCATTAACGTCCTCATTACCATATAAGCAAGGATCAGAATATAATACGTGATTTTGAAAAGAACTGTCAAGTTTTGAATTCTGCATAGGTACGGAATCGTTGAGACGTGACATGATAATTATTTTAATGTCAACATTTGGACATTCGGCAACATTGGAGTAACGAGATGTTAACGTGTAATGCCGTTGACTTGTTGAGGCTTTTAAAGTTGCGTCAATGAAAACAATTTAAAGTAAGCGCTGCCGATATAAAAAAAAATAAACAAATCGATTATATAAATTTTAATAGAATAGAATAAAGAAACAAAGAAGAACCGAATGAGAAATCGTATAGGTATATATCACATATAGAAGACTAGGTAAAAGGATGCGTGTATATTTTAATATGATTTTAAAAGCAGATTTTTGAAATAAAAATGTGCACGAAGGAATGATATCTAATTATAAATTAATCAAAATAAAATCGTTTAAAATAATTTAATCAACAAAGTTAGTAAAAACACATATTAAATTATTTTAATATCACAGAAGAGTTATCGTAAGATAGTGATAAAGTATTAGAAATAGATTAAAATTATTATTAGTGTCGTGTGTGCGTGCGTCTGTACATTCTATCGGTACTACTAAAATTGTACATTTATTAATGTACAATGTGCTTCTTAATGTCAGCAAATACCACAACACAGTTTTTGCTGAAACTTTATTTGTTTTGTTATTTATAGCTTACTAGTTACCGCTCGCGACTTCGCCTGACTGTGATTGTTTCTGGCTGGTGTTAGGTAACTTTTTCCTCGATAAAAATATATAAGACAGACAGGTATGCTATTCCAGACTGTCTATCTCTGTGCCAAATTTAACCAGCCATTCCGGCGTAATTACAAACATCCATCCATCACAACTTTCGAACATATAATATAATTAAGATTAGGATGATTAGACTTCAAAGGTGTTTATGTACGTAGGTTTATATCTTGATACGACGACGGGAGCCGCAGATATGACAATAACAACCGATTTAATAGATTCATAATAATTCTTGTTATAGATTTAAGATATATATTAAATTTACACACATTTTAGTTTGGGGCGATCGAGATATTAAAATTATATTTATTATGTTACTGTACTAGTAAGCTACGTCGCGGTTTTGCGAAATTTAATAATGGTTAGCCAACATAATTATTTGTTTGGTCCATTGATATAGTTATTGTTAACAACTCGATGGCGTATGAATAAGGCATCGTCTCGATGGAACAAATACATTGTGTGTATGTTTACCCGATCAAGTAATTCAATAATACACATTTTTTTATTTAATTCGATATATAACTAGTCGTACAAAATAATACTTTATTATTTTGACACAAACATTCACATGGTCACCCTTGCATTGGTTTGGGTAGGGTGCGTCAGGACCGGAGACAAGGCGTGCTAAAAATAGCCTATCTATATTAAGAAGAATTTTTGTACTATTCATACAAATATATAAATACCTTTCACTTGTCAAACTTTCGGGAAAAAGCTTTCGTGATACAGAAATCGGAATTATAATAATATGTCACTAAATAATATTTTAGAACGTGAGATTAGTATCGCTGCGTAATTTTATATTTTGACTTAACATACTTAGCATTAAATAGGTCATCGACAATCGTGGTCATTCTTACTAAAAGAAATATTCACCATTTTTCGCCGTCCATATGCTGTCAAACTATGGAAATTGTCTAAAGTTTGTCTTGCAGTCACCATTAGATGGCCTATTTGCTCGACAACAAAAAAAAACTCAGGTTTTTTTAAATTACTTTGACCATATTACTTAAAGAAATAAAATACCGATTACGCTTTATTAAAACACCACTTACGTAAAAACGATGATTGTCAGCCATATTGGATTTCAAGTGACGTCAAATAGCTACATTAAGTATATATCAACTACCTAAACTCTTATTTGTATATTATACATGAATGAACGTTGTAGGTAATATATTTTCTTGGATTTTATTAAGTATAATAAAATAGTAGCTCATAAATTATTATTTGGAAAATTTCAAGGCGAGAAAGAGAAATAATTCTGTCAATTAGACGAAAGTGTTCCATTAAAATTGTCTAAATTCTTTAGTATATTTGCGATAGAATTTGTGGGGTAGTGCCCCTTTTCCATATATGTAAATTAAGACGAAAATGAATGAATGTTTTAAAGTATTAAATACTAAAAAAAACTAATAGCTTTTAAAATAACTAATAATGTGTATCCACCAATCTGCACTGGAGCAGCGTGGTCGAATAAGCTCCAAACCTTCTCCTCAAAAGTGAAGGAGGCCTTAGCTCAGCGGTGGGAAATTTAAAGGCTGTTAATGTATAATGACATGATTATATATATATATATATATATATATATATATATATAAATATAATTGGATAAATAAAATACAAATAAAAAACTAAAAATAATTTAATTATTTTGAATCATCTCTACATAAAAATACTAATAAACTAAGTCACCGTGTTATAGTAAATTTCGAAATCTTAATTTCGCAAAGTTATCGATACTAAACTACGTTACAATAACTTGCGAGTTACGAGTCGAGATATGTGTAGCGATAAATTACAATAAATCCCCGACAACACGAGGGGCACAATGGGTGCCGTGGGCGTGCCGGTCGCGAACCATCCAGATAATAGCGAGGTAAATCTAGCGAACCAAGTTGAGAACATTTTGCCATGTGTCTGAGCGATGCTTTCAAAATTGTACACAAGAAAATAGTTTGCAATAGTTTCAATAAATATTTTCAATCTTGAAATAAAACTAGTTTTTAACGGATTTAATCGCGTATATTAATTATTTTAACATCCCGACGTTTCGAGCACTTTGCAGTGTTCGTGGTCACGGGCAGACCCGTCTGCCCTTTATAAATAAACAGAAACAAATATAGTTTTAGATAAAACTATAAAGAATCACATCACCACGCAAATGTCCAATAACTATGTTATCACTGACAAACTTGCCTATTGAAACCGGTATTTAAATCCCCACACGTATCCTTAACGTATATTAAACGTATCAAATAAACTTTATGTATTCCATTTAAACGTCATTAAATTATATAGGTCTTGATTTTACATTGCTTGTCTACTTTTTATCAACATTCATCCTCATTTCTTTTAGAACTGGCGTTAATAACTCAGCGATATTTCATTTCAACACTTAAATTTATGATTTTACAACTAACACATTCTACCTTATCAAACGGATTATTCAAATCTAATAATAGATCTAATAGATAACGTCTTATGGGATATAAATAACAATTAAGCTATAAAGGCAGGCCATTTTAGTATTATTGATCCTATTCAATGTGCTCATAGTTGCATTTGCTGAACATCTTCGTAATAAAGACTAGAATAATGTAAACTTCTTAATATAAAGATAAATTCATAATAATAATTCTCTAAACTGTAATTAATACGAGATTTACAAGCGTGACGTATAAATGCAACAACTAAGCTTCGAGCAAATCACGATCGGAGCTCAATTGAATATTCAATATTTACTTTAGATACTAATATCGCTGCGTGAAATTCTGTTTCGATAAATGGAAGGATTGGATATTTAAATGGACTGGATATCCTTATTAACAAAGTAGACGTTACGACCTTTTGGAATTCTCCGAAAGGATTTGGGACTTTCCAAATGGATTTTATTCTTATTGATGAGGTAAAATACAAAAAAATAGGTCGACTAACGATTCTGGACAGTCGAGATACAGGCTGGTAAACAGTGACGACAATTATCGCAATTAGAATTCAGCAATCGATAAGCCTTTGATTATTTATTAGGTAGATAACATAAGATCAACTAGTTTAATTCTTCTAATTATGGACAATGCAAATATTTTCAAACCACGTGAAAAGTATAATGTGGACTTTGAAACTTCTCGGAACACGCCGCAATTTATCCTCACATTTACATTCGTACTCCCAACGCCAAGTTGATGTTCTGCAGCCTACGCGACAATTTGCGCAGGCGGCCGACAAAATTTATAGTCGCCTTCAACTTGATCTGTAATGCAAGACTCGAGACCCGTTGCTATAGGCATTTTGGAAAGCTACACGAACTAACCCAGGTGTTCCGAGTTGAAGCAATAATGTTTCAACTGGTCGATCATTTTAAGCGAAAACGCTGCTATCGGGTGAATCTCTACTGGAAGCGGTTTTTTTAAATATACATATATAAAATTTTGGTAGATAATGTATTACCAAAAACATACACGGTGAAATATTTACTTCGTAAAACTTAGGGCTGTTACAAAGATATTTCGACGAAAATGTAACAATTTCATTATTTCAGAGACCGAAGTGTTTTGTCTGGTCTGAATGGACAGTAACATTAATGAATTTGTGTGGGAATTCCATTGTAGAGTCAATTATGAATTGAGAATGTAGCTTTTACAATAATAATGAGAGAAACTACAACGGTAAATAAATTAACACGTTAATACGATAATCTACACATATATTTTAATACTCTCATCTCTATTTTTCTCATTATGGTGAAGGTTTGATGTGTAATCATCAATATAGTGGTTAATTGTGTTAAAGCTGGAAATAGGTATTTGTTAAATTATACAACTGATATTATGTCTCTAGTTGATTAAAATTTGCGATAATCTAATTTTTATGCAATTAGGAACATTATTTATGACACAGCTCGTAAAAACTATATTTAGTGTACAGTTAATAGCCGGAGCTATTTAAGATATATTATTTATATATAAGACTTATAGACAGACAGACGGAATAAAATATTAAGATCCGGCAATCTATTCCGCACATGTCACGGCCCATTGCCTGCGTTCAATGCCACTGCATGTACAATAAAAATGCTATTCGCCTCTACGCATTAGGAATATCGCAATTGTAAAACAATAAACAAACGTATAGGTGCACAGCAAAGGTCACGATCATTAACTACATTGAGATTACTCAATGTATCCACTTGAGAAACGTGAGGTATGTTTCATAAATCCTAACTTTCATCGTTCGATATATCATTAACTGTTATCGTCAATAAACGAGCGAGCAAATAGAAAACAATTCATCATTGTCAATCAATGCGCTTGCATCATTACACATGCCGTCTGAAAATATTATTGATTTCAATATTTAACGTACCACGAGAATCGAGATAGACTCGAGTAAATCAAAGTTGAATGTGTGAATTATTATCATTATAAAAACATATCATAAATAAAATAATTTGATATATGCAGTAGTTTATATAAAATTCATTATTGTCATCAAAGTTTGTCCTATACCTAGTCAATTTAATTACTATTCTAATAATTAAATAAAGAATTTCCGTCGTATTTATATGATAATAAATAAATATAATCTATATATAGAAAGTCCAGAACGCGATAAGATAAATCTAAACCATTAATAACCAGTTGAACGCTGACAAGGGAAACTAGAAGGCCGACGTCACGAGAGTAACGACCGGAAAACATTAAAATACATATCAACGTCTTAAAATACGACAGCTATTTCTCAAGGCAGATCTTTGAGCAGATAAGGCTATACGTACTGCAACTGATATTGCTCGCTCACGTCAGATTCACATTGCAATAATGTTTGAACAATGTTTCGCCAAAATGTCGTCAGCGCTTCAAAACAGCCATATGCTACCTACGTAAATGCATGCATAGATAGAAGCCATATTTAATTTTCTCTTTTTACTTTCAGAGTACTTTTCGTACTCAGTTTTAACATTATAAAGTGAAATACAAGCTTTTAGTACGTATAAAATAATGTATTTTAAAATGGAACCAATTACGTCAAAAACTGTTTCGCAGTTCTTGCATCGCTTTCGCTTGCCGTATAAATTTATTCGTCTGATCGAAACGTGATCGTGGTCGATGGTATCGTCTAAACACTCGGCCCTTTTAAATGGGAACGGCCTCTAAATGGAAGTGAGGCTAAGATCATTGCACCCGCCCTGTTGGTCACTGAATCACAGCCTTTCTCTTGTCTGTCGTCTGTCTGGGCGAGGGGCAGCCTCATGGATGCGGTAACACGGTAACACTTTCACATCGCTATTGTACTTACAGCATTCAAAAACGACCAGTCGGATTTCAGCTTCTATTTTTAGATATGACGCCTATACACGGTACGAAATAAAAAAAATCACGACAATGATAGTGATTGTTGAATGGAAAATATATTTTATGGAATTAGGTTGGTACGTACACGCAAATTTTTCCTCTTCAATACTGTTTTTGGAATTTAAATTGAATTTATAAGCTCGAACCAATATGAAGCCAATGAAAGTAACGATCGAGCTTAACTAGTTGTACAATTGTAGGCTCTCGGTCATCATTATGACATTATAGAACCAACGAGGCAATATAATAAATTGCTATAATTAATTAAACCATTTAAAGGTGAACGCACGCGTAATGTAATGGTTATCGCGTTGAAAAAAACAAGCAGTTATATTTGAGGCATCTTATTAGTATTTTATAGAAAATACGTGCTTTCTAAAGACGATAACAAAATCTATACATATAATAAAATTAGTAATATATTTCGACAACTACCGTGACTCATTTGACATTCGTAGCAGTTTGCCTTAACACGCTTCAATGAATATAATACATTCATTCATACCAAATTCATTGATACACATACTAAATTTAAGGAAAAGCTTTATAGATACGAATTCCATTGCTAGTATAGTTTGACGCAACATTAATCTGCTAAATGGCGAGACAACTAAATTAACTGATACAAAAATATAGTCTGTAGTAGAATTTACCTTTACTAAACAATATATTTCATTTTTCGATCTTTACATTTAAGCAGTAAACGTTCACAGCAACTAGTAACAAAAAGTAGACGTGACGTATGATAATGACACAGGAAACGACATAAACCCTCATAAACCCAAGTTGAGTGGGTAATGTAAGTATGTTTGTTAGCTGTTAACACTAGATTACTTATGGTTACGTACCTGTTGAATCCGTCTATATAATCGTGTCAACAGAATGTTTTAACTTTAATAAATAATTAATAGCATTGTTCTTAAAATATAAAACATTTTATAAATTCTAGTTTATTTCAGTTCATACAAATGTATATTAGCCTAGTTTTACAAATTAGTCTTAAAAAAGATCACCATTAAAAATATCTCAATGCGTCTTATAATTAAAACCGGAAGTTATCAAGAAAAAAGGACATAATCACAGGTTATATAATTCATCAATGCCGTGACCTTGTTTTAAGATAAGTGCGCAGTTTTGTAGAATCTAATAAGATTATCTTGTTTTAGAAAAACTAAAATCTTGTTTATAAGCACGATATGTATCATTAAAAATTTAATGTAATTAATATTACGAAATGTTTCGTTTAAAATCGATATGAATGTAACAATGTAAAAATTTTTGTTTGATTGTCTATTAACTGTGTGACGTAATGGATTTTAAATTGGTCTCAGACATGTTGAGACAAGTCTGACGACAAGATTCAACAAGATCAAAAAGCATGACAAATCGGTATGTTTTTTTTTTTCGTTTAGTAACTTCCCGGTTGTATTCATAGTTTCGAAACGTTATTTTTCATACCTTGAGCTTGCGTAGCTATGCAATCCATTAAGTGGATGCAAATATGCAGATTGCAGGCAGTGAGCAAGTCGGTAATTGTGGTGCAGAGGGATGTAGGCTAAATAGATCTCAGCGGTTGGATTTTTAATGAGAAAACTTCAAGGCAATCCTACTAAGAATAGTGTAGACCGAAAATAACGGCTGCTGGGTAAGGATCCCTCTCCTTTTGGGCAGACGGTGTTGGTGGAAGAGTTTTACGCGTTTTAACTAGCACTATCACGTGTTTCATAAAATAGAAGGCCGTTTGTGGTACGTTGAACTCTGCGATCGTTTAAGATATTGATCTCATAGCGTTTCTTGATTTTATCAGGTAACTAAATCAAAATTATTAATTATGAGCTTAACAACTCTCGAGTGGAGTTAAATAATGTTGGGTGTAATAACGAAATGTGAACAGAGAAAAGTACTACAGTCTTGCCTTAACGACCGTGCAGACGACGATGAAGAGTACTGGAGCTGTAAGTAGGGCGGTATTAAATACCGCACTTTGAAACCAATACATGAGTTTAATCTAGATAAAGCCGTATTATTAAATAAGCAACTCGCAACCAATGCAAGCTGACTTTAATGGTTACAGATAACGAAATTATATATGTGGCATCGTCCGGCCAGTACTTACGTGAAATTTGTTTTCGATTTTTCGAAAGCAATAAGTAATAGTTCATGTGCTCTTAACGTGCAATACTTGAGGAAAAAATTCTAAACGATGACAAATCATTTGACATTTGAATACATTTAACTGATAATAGATAATGCTAATACGTATTATGAAAGAACCTAAACACATCATATCTAATATAAAGAAAACGTCCGTACACAGTCTAGTAAGATTAATTTTTATTGTTCAGGTTATGGATCTACACAAAGGATTTTTGGGAGACTCTTGTTTAAGGAATATTTACTAATTGTTTATTTTTTCTCGTGTTTTGTTGTACGATAAAGTATATTTGTATTATGGTTGTTCGTACGGAAAAAACCATAACGATGCTACAATCTAAGCAGCAAATCGCGTGTAAAACCCCCATTGTTTTAGTGCATAACGCGACAGTTTCCGACATAAGGCCGCTCACGAAATGGCAAAGATTAAGGTCTAAAGTCTAGTAATGATACCAAACATTATAGCACTAAATATTTAAAACATCTTACAGACATAGGTATTTAATACTCACTGATTATCTAAATTTTACCTTTGCGCATTACTTGGTGAAAGATGAGATGGACTAATCTGGATAGGTCCAGGCCCTCATCACATGTTCTACCTAAAAACAACAATACTTAGTATTGTTGTGATCCGGTTGGAAGAGTGAGTGAGTCTGTGTAACTTCAAGCACAAGAGACATATGAATAATAAAAAGCCATGATCGTGAATTTGTAGCAATCGTATCACTAAAAAAGATTGCAAACAATTATGAATCACGGCTAAATCTTTCTTGTAACATATATTATTGTAGGTGCTTTCATTATAGTCGTATAATATTCCTAAAGTCCCAAGTCTAAAACAGAAATCGTTATTTGATGTGAGTTATTATTATATTATATTTTGATGGTAGGTGGTAAATCAAGCATTAGCATTGCTAAAACAAATTGTTAACAAGAAGACGTTGGATTTCTTCATTAAAATATAAAAGAGACATAAATTATATACTTAATTAGGTCGAAGGCTTCACAAGTTTCATATTTTATCATAAATTATGATTAAAGATAACGTTGGGTTATTATTTATTGGTCGGAGAGGATATTTTTCGCTGACTTATTAATTTTGTAATGTATTACCAAAAACCAATACCTACCGATTTGTTTTATTATGTATCGAGTTGGGCAAATGAGAATGGGTTTTAATTTATTTTGTTCAGTGATCAGATGGTTATTTAGCTTGCTTGTGTGTGTATGTATGTGTATTTTACAGACACGAATCCATCTATCAAATTGTATTAGACGAAACTTTCGAGCAAAGTTAAAATTGATTGGCGTCTATAAAAACTTAATGCGAATCCCCCGACTTTCTTTTGCACATCTTTTAATAAATCGACGTTATAATTTCACTTTCATACAAAAAAGTACGCGTCAAACTAAATAAAAGTAACGGTGACCCATTGAGGAATATATAATAAGCAGTCTTGAACTTGAAATTTGCCATTCGAATATGATATTTATGTATACGTAATAGGGTAGGGTAGGATACATTAATCGTACCATTCGATGTGTAATATCGGTGTCAAACAAATGGAACGAATCATGATGAATCGGCATCGTGTAGGCTTGATGCCAATCGTATAAAAACTTTACACGTGACAAACTCACTTCAAGGAAGATATATACGACTAGCGGCATCGGTACCATTAGCTTTTATTTTGGTAACTAGATTTTCTGGTTTTTCTATAGAAAGTGATTTATATATATATAGATCAAGTACTATTTTGTATTATCGCGGTAGATCGTCAGGTATTGGCTAGTTCATACTAAATTTTATCAAATTCTGTTTAGAGGTTTGGCCTCGAGAGAGCAACAACCAGACAGAGTTAATTTCGCATTTATAATATTGGTATGGATTAGATTACTGCCAGACACTATGAGTAAAATTGAAACTTTTTCTATGTTATTTTGTTATAAACTATCATATGTAGAGCTTCGTTCAAGCCCGTCTGGTTTGGTAATAGCCACTGATCATATACTATACCGCTAAACAGCAATATCTGGTATTGTTTCTTTTTGGTGAGTGAGCTAATGAACTACAGGCACAAGGGACAAATTTCTTACAGCTTCAGACATGGGCAGTGATCACCACTTACCACCAGATGTCTCACTTGTCCGTTCGTCTACTTACATTAAAAAAAAAGACACCAAATCGAACTATTCAGATTTTTGTTAGTGTATACATATTAGTCTACTAATGTAAGCGATCTATCTGCTTGTACTATGCTAATGCTAATACACAAAAAGGTCCCCTCACGCCAGCTTCCAATGCAAGTATTCAAACACATCTTAATATACCAAAACTTGCCAAAACACAAAGTATAAACAGGAATTTGAAATGATGTATTTATTTTGATAAGGGTTTATTCTATTTGATAAATAAATTAAATTTATTTCGCATTTTCCGCCCATTATTTCAAGTAAAAAAAGTACCTGTTAAAGTACATATTAAAGATTCGTAAACAAGAAAGTGGTCGTGAACTTTTCTGCAAACATTTTAGAGACCGAACAAATGTTTCACAAAGTTTTCGTGTATCTGATAGTTTTGAAAGCGCGCAGACCAACAATTTTCCCATCTACTGTTACGTCACAATCAGCTTGACCTCAAAAATACGCAACATGTAAAAAAAATATAGTAGATCCGTTCTGAAACTATAAAACAAATTATAAAATAGACTTTATGGAAAGTTTTTTTTATTTTGGAAATCCAGTAAAACTGTACAAATAACTAACTCTTTCTAAATTTTGTACGATTGTAACTTCTGCCTATAAGGTCTGCCTGCCTATAATACAAACAATTAATTTAACATACTTTTTAATTTTATAGTATAATTATAGGTAATAAGATGATAAAAAAGAAGGTAATTGACGCATTGATAGGTAATTCATCGTTGGGTCAACATGTCAAAGAGATTAATTAATTACATTAAACAGAGACATGTAAACATTGTATATGTAGATCTATATATTGCTGGGCCTACTTGGTGGGAGGGCTTCGTGCAAGTCCGCCTGCATAGGTACCACCCACAGATCAGATATTCCAAATAAAATAAATAACAGTGCTTAGTATTGTTGTATGCCGGTTTGAACGGTGAGTGAGCCAGTGTAACTATAGGTGCATGGGTCTAAAATCTTAGCTTCCAAGGTTGGTGGTGCATTGGCTGTGTTAGGGACGGTTAATATTTTTTTCAGCGCAAAAGTCTGTTTGTGGTTGTCGATGGTGATTGGTCACCGCAACACACACTTACCATCAGGTGACGTTACCATAAAAAACAGACAAAATACATCACACTGACTTTTAACAATGAACTATCCAATAACAGTAGTGCCTGTCTGAAGTTGGCCGTATTCATGCCGAAGACAATGAGTCACGGACATTCGTTCAAAGAGATCAATGATCTCATCGATATTATCAGATTCCCATGTTTTTTAATGACAGCCAATAAACTACGTGACCTGGATAATTGGAGATTCGCATGCTTAATGGAATTAGGCATTGGTAATTAGCGTAGTGTTCTCGACATAGCTGGGAGTGGCATCAATAGTATTAGTTACGTTTTCCGAAAAATATTCCTGGACATGGATGTGGATATTATATAACTGATAATATTGATAAATATCATACAATTTTGAAATTATATACTATCATATGCTCAAGTTTACAAGAGCATCGTAACTTAGTGACCTAAATGTGCATAATGTTAACACACATACATAAAGTTGCTGAAATGTATCAAGCAGATGATAGCGAATCGTACCTAATTTTATCCGTTTTATTACATTTAGTTAGTTACATTTAAATATTAGGATTATATAATTTAAATGTGTAATGTGTTTAACCTTGTATTTTACTTTACTTGTATATTTGAATCAAATTTCGTGTCTGAAATTAGTAGCACCTATAAGCTGAAATTTTGTCATCACTTTTGATGCTGTTGAAAATCTTATGTATTAATAGTGTTAGTCGATGTCTGTCGCAGTGATTACGGGACGATAATTAAAGAGGATTCTTGATTGCTATTTACTAAATTGTTACATAAAGAATTAATTTTATGGACCGGAAAAAATTACTTTCAGTTTACAATGAAATGAAATCAAAACAAAACCTGTCATAAATATCGATATTCCTAAAGAATCTTTTGAATAAACGCAAACTTTCGAGGGAAACCCATTAGTAGTAAATAATTCTAGTACAATATGTATAATAAACAAGATAATAATCAGAAAACAAGAGTACAATTTAGTTTAATTGGTTTAATTTCTACTTTATGCAATCAACTATAAACATGTGTGACGTATCGGAAAAATGTCGTCCTTGTCTCGAATTAGCGAATTTCATTTCTAAAATAAACTCTAAAACATTCGCACGCTTTCCTATGAATTTACATTTCAAATTTACATAGCTAAAGGTCGCGCGTTTCTCATAGCGTTTGTCAGCGACCACAAAAAATACATACACAGTTATATATGTCAAGATGCAAACTAATGGAATGACATTGGACTACGTCTAGGTCATAGATTCGACAATTGACGAAAGCTAGTCTCGAGCACGAGGTCAGGCCAGGAATAGGAGCATCTATTTGACAGACGTATCGTTGACACTCAATTACTGCTGCTAATATATTTTTCCAATCTTCGTGTACGTCGTCGCCGAATTGGTAGAACTGTTAGCTATGCAGTTATGTCTAGACTCAACATTCGATTTTTGAAGATAAATAAGATAAATGACACCATCTAATTAATTAAAATATCTTTATAAACTAGTTTCTTACTATCTGTATAATATCTTATAAAATCGTTTGTCCCGGCTAACTATCGACGCACTGACAAAACTAACGAGTATGAGAAAGCGTTTGGAACATAAATTTATTTTAAAACGTAAGGATCCGCTAAAAAAGGATTATTTTCAAAATTCAAAATTCACGTATAAGATTTAAAATACGGTTTAATATCTGGCAAGTTTTGATAAACGAGTAAAAAAAAATACAACTGCATAAAAAGTTGTAAATAAAAATATAAAAAGTTTTTGCTTTACTGTTTCCAAGGATATTCGAAAACAAAAATCTAAGCCAACTCACAATATAAGTAGAAATGCATGAAATCGCGCACATCTCCTAAATAAACAAGGCACAATGTAATTGCTGTTCCACGAATACGTCATCTTCTGAAATGTATTAATAGCATGTCGTTGGTTCAAATAAACTTGCAAGTTGACAAGATGTGTCTTCGAAGAAATGGCGGTTTTGTTCGGTTCACGGAAAACGATGGAAATGGTAATTATTGAGCAATTAACACTTAACGGCGTCGGTTACCGTGCAAGCGGTTACAAGAACGTCTTTCGCCTAGTGGTTAAAATTTGCGCGGACTAGTCACTTGTCAATTATTCTACCGTCAAACATCATTAATACAATTTTCCTTTCTGATACATATAATTAAGTATTGAGTAAATAAATTCTCTGTATTTCTGTGTTCCGGTTTGAACAGTGAGTCAATTGGTGTAATTGCAGTCAAGAGGGAATTATTATCTTATAAAATAAAAATATTCTTTATTCGAGGAGGGTTTTATAAGGACTTTTGAGTCATGTTACAGAATTAAATGTTAAGCTACCACAGATTCGAAATTTAGATCCCACCAAGAAGAACATCGATTAACCGATTGACGGTGTATTTATGGTGTAAGGAATTGTTAATGACTTGCAATGCAATTTTCAATGAGCAAAGTTGATTACTTACTAGGCGATCTAATGCGATCTTTTTAATGATGTTAACGATTTAAGACCCAAGTTGTTGCAGATTAAAAATGCATGTAGAATATAGAGCATCCTACAATTGCAGAATAGTATGTTTATATGTTGTGATTATATGAAATAATGATATTGTTCTCCTAAACTACTTTGGTCACGGTGAAAAAATCAACTCATAATCAGATGGGAACTTAAGCCGATACACCCGAATATAGTTTAGGCGCAAGAGAAACGACTTGTGAAATTTCCGTGGAAGAACAAGAAAAATTGATAATGTATTCCTACAATACCAATGTCTACTTCTTCTTAGTGCTACTTATATATTCCTAAATTGTTAATCCAGTTTGACAGAAATTCGACATTACTTGGCTCGGTTCGTCCGAAAATTTAGAAACTTGAGAACAAAACTCCGTATTACGGAATTTTAGATTTATGCCACTTGGATCAAACTAATATGGTCTTAAGCAGGAAAAGTTTATAAATTGGATTGAAAGTTTTAAATTCAAAATTATACGATATATTCCCGCTGATGAGCGCAGTGAAATTCATTTAAAGCTTGTCTACGAACGTGTAAATTTGTATAAACCGAACTAACTTAACTGGATATCGCGGAATCGAATGTGGACCTATTCATGTGTTGCGGCGAAAGGTTAAAAAATCTGCGTGTGTCTCATAACCTCCAACCAACCCAAATTGGAATAGTTAGTTGAAAATTGGTATTAAACTTTTATTCTAAAGAGGCGAAATTACGTCATTGATCTTGCTCTATAGGGTGTTACTGATAAATATGGCGCACGCAAACCTCACAATCCGTGTTTACCTTAGGCAGTAAGGTTCCCTTAGTGTTGTGTTAATTAATATTTCAATATAAATCTCGTGGAAGATAGGTTGAATTCAAAACCATTTTAAGCTTTCAGTGAAGATCAGACCTTTCTCCAGCAGTGGAACACTCATAGAATATTACTGACTACTAACTACGAATATGAATTACCTTATGTTGAGTGAGGCAGTTACAATTAGTTATTACAGATGTTTCGATTAGCATGAAAAATGACCCCAGGCCTAGAAAGCGACAGTGATTTTTGTTGCGCAAGCGCCGAATCGCCAGCGGTCAGTGACCGGCGCGGGCGCAGCGCGGGGAAAGTCGCGTTACTAAGTAATGACTGTTTAATTAACTCTCGTGCGTACGCTGAGACTATAGACGGGGGGTGGCCACTAAATTAGCCACGAGTTAAATTAATTAATTTTAATGATTAGCGAATTATCTGCAAGACTTTTATAATGATACACATTCAGAATGTATGAAATTCTTAAACGTGTGTTATTAAAATATAGTTTTTATGGCATTTATGGCAAACTGGCATGGAATGGAAAGTGAAAACACCACCCATTAACATCTGCAACACATTAAGGCTTGCGGGTTCATTGACAATCCTTACGAAGTGATTGATTTAATTTGAAATTCAAAAGAGTATTTAACTAATCAAATATCTAAAAAAAAATTAATATGTAAACCCGTTATATAAACGAAGATTTCAATGCCGTCATTTTTAACAATATCGAAGCAACCATTTACATTATAGGTAGGACTTTGTGCAAGCCCGTCCGGGTAGCTACCATCCTTTCTACCACATACTCTACCGCCAAACAGCAAAACTTAAATTTAACGTTTGCCATCAACAGAATCTTAGATCTCAAGGTCAGTAGCGCATTGGTAATTGGTAAGGAATGGTTTATATTCCTTACAGCGCTAATGTCTATGTGGTGGTGACCACCCACCACCTTTACAATAAAAAGGCGCTTATTATCTATCTACTATAAATAAACACCTTAGCGCACGCCGCACGGTTTTTTTCGTGTGTTTATTTAAATATCATTCAATATCTCCCGAAGTACCGGTCCAAGTAGCGAAGTGTAAACGGTAATTTGTATTTACAGATAACGCTTAGAATTCATTTTATTTATTTTGATAACAATTAAGCATTGTTCCGTTTTCGTTAATGTTTTTTTTTTAACATAAATATAATATACGCGCTCTGAAGTTTTGGTTGATATTTTGGAGATCTACTTAACTTACATAGAAAATTTTGGCAGCGCAAGCTTGGAAAGTACCCAGACCGACAATTTTCTTCCCCACTGCGTCGATATAACACGCTAAAATATATTTAACCTATTATTACTTTATAGATTACATACCTCCTGAAATTACAACAATATTTAATATGGAACATTGTGATTTTTTAAAATATATCATTTTCATTATACATGTCAAAATTAGTCGATGTATTTATACATTTAGTAATTGACTTACGATTATGGGTCATAAACGTTCGCATGTCATACCCAAATAGTTTATACCAAAGTCTAGACAGTTCAGACATTATTCATGAATTAGTTCGATTACTTACTGTATATTTATTGAGTCATCACAGTAAAGTGTGACGAAACATCTCTAGAAAATTCCTCTTCTAAAAATAACCAATTCTAAATATATTAAAACACTAATTGGTCGCTCAATTAGTTAACACTCTAACCCATTTTTAATGTTAATAAATTTAAAAAAGATAATTGATTTTACAAGCTAGTTTACATACAGATAATGATGTTCGTTTATTATTAAAAATATTATTTAATTAAAGAAAAAACAACAACAATTAGAAATATCAAGTTTGGAATATATTTAGATATGTAGCTAACTAAACAATCCTGGAATAGAAAGAATAACTCCCTTTGAAAAACGTAAGGAAAACAACTAACAAAAGACTTATCTGTATATGTGCGAAACTTCTCTACAGTAACAACAAAAGCTTATCAACAAGTTGTTACTGATCAAATATATTCATTGATATATAATTTGAAAAGCAGATCATTACTCATTAAAATATGAGTCACCATATTTTTGTTTGACGTTACAAACTTTGTTATTAAAAAAATATAATGTATATAAGCGAGCATAAAAAATATTTTCATATAAATCAAATAAAAAAATTGGTTATTTATTTTGAGCAGTGTTACATTTAAAAAATTGTAACGACATGTTCCCACACAGATTTCAACACATTTTGAGAAGCGGTAACATATTACGAGACACAGTCACTCAAACTATTCAACACTTAATTTAAAAAAAATATGGAATGTTGTATATTATATAGAAGTTCAATATATATACTTTATTTAGCTATTCAGAAATAATTACATATTATTTTAGTTTGTTTTAATTTTATTTTATGGCCACACACGGTATCTCATGTACTTTCACTATTAATTCCGAGTTTAATATTTTATCATATAATGATAACCAGTTATGAGCAAATAATTAAAATATGGTGCTTCTATGATTAATTGCCTTATTAGATTTCTGAGTAATGTCTTTATTCTCCTTACAGAAAAAAAAAACAATGGGGCGAACTGTCATTTAAGCTAAATTAATGATTTGTTCAAAGTGACCTTTTTGATTTGAAACTCACTGTAGTAAAAATATTTATTGTTTTATTTCAATTTAGTTCATCAGATAACAATACAGATTGTAAATTGTTCAAAATAGTAATATGTAATGTAAATTTACAAGTACTATAATAACTAAATTTTTTATAGAATTATTCAATAATACTTTAAATTCAATTTTTAGACCTTTTATCTTATACTGGAGTGTGCTATTGTATTAAAATAGATTTTTTGTAATCATAAATACCGCAGACTGAAAACCACATTAATTCGTTATAAGTAATAATAAAGTATTTGAAATAACTGTTGGTAAAAACTATTTGCATTATATTTTAAATAGTACTTTTTTTATATTTACTTTGGATTTTATTTAATTATAATTTTTATTATATAAAAAAAGATAACAGCTTCTTATAGTTTTCAGAAAAAACAACTGACACTAACAATTTAAAAGTAATAAATATTTATTTAAGTTTATTTAATTTATATCAAAATATATCTAAAGATATAAAAACTTATTTTAAATTCAAGATAATTATTTATGATTACACTAATATTGTTATTATATGAATTAAATAAAAACATATACAAAGAGAATGAGTCAGTTTAATCATTTTACGACAAATTAACTACGTCTTATTTTAAATATCTGCTAACCTTGTGAATCAGCTGATGATACCTTTGTTCTGGCCTACATTTCGATTATTTCGTCAATTATCTACTTGCTCTCAATAAATACAAGTACTTACCTCTTCACGACGTTTAAGCCAGCGGCCGCAAGGACTCTCCTCCAGGATTTCGCTCTCATCCTCGGAATCCTCTCCACTTTCCCTGGGCGACTTGCGCTCCTTGTCGATGCTTCTGCCGCCCGACATACCACTTTTTTTGTAACACTACAGAAACAAAGGTAATCACCGCACAGTCAACAAATAATTCACTGATGTTTTTACGAAGAAAACACTAGGAAATATTTTCAAAATACACTTTTTCTTGTAACCATAACCAAGGTTGCAAGACTAGATGTCACTAACGTTTCATCCCAAACCATTATTTGTAACACGACACAGAATAGAAAGCCTTTTCTTCAAAATGTAAAGTTTAAAGATTTTTCTATATAAAGCAATACAACGCAGTGAGTCTAGTGAGCTTACTCATGATAATTGAAATAAATTGTTCGCCGGCGTATCTCTCTCGACGTATTTCTATCCGACACAAATATAAAATCAGAGACAACTTCATTTTTTTTTTGTCTTCTTAACAGTCATAGACAATACTCTATATTACAGGTATCTTACGTTTCTTTAAAAAATCTGAAAATAAAATTGAAACAAAACTATAGTTTTTAATAATTAACTTTTTATATTAATTACATTTACTGCAGCATAAATACGTAAATATTATATTAATTTTAAATTTTTTAAGGCGCCCTCTATGGACACGTTCTAAAAACGTTACGTATATCGTTTATAAGATAACAAAGAAAAATATGAATAATATTGGAATTATAATAATATAATGATGTTTTTTTTTTTTAGTTTTTGTACATATACATTGGTTTATTATTATATTAACGTTAAGGAACACAAATATAGAAGGTAGTACAGATCAGCGCCATCTATCAGAAAATGATAAAACTATTTGTTATGAACGTCACGAAGAATAAAGCGGGTAAAACTTATAGGTTGTCGCTTGACTTTTCGTCTTATCAATAGATATAATTTGAAGTAAATAGATGGGGCTGAAAATAAAGGCATATAAAATATGTTTTCCAATATAATTTGTGTTAATTGTGTTATTGTATGCAAATTAAATGAAATAATCCGTCATTTCGTAAGTAGTTATTTTATTTTTCACATGTTATCTAAACTAATTCGATTATTTAATTAGTAGTGTTTGCGAAATTATATTGTATTCTACTGCATTATTTTATCTATCTATCTTCCTATTTATAATCTTGGAGTTATAGACTCCCTTTGTTTTTAAGAAAGTATGAATACTCACTATTGCGTCACAATATATTTACAATAATGTTATGTAAGTTTACATTAACATTGATCACTTTTACAGAATCGGTGATAGTTATTTTCTGTACACAAGACGTAGTGAATAAGCTCCGGCGACGCATAGACTATGAATCCTTCTTCGGGTAAGTTTTTTGTTTCTATTATAAATTTCCTCAGATATTTTTAACGATTAATAATTTTAAATCATTTGTAAAAAATACTTTAATAAATAAAGCAGCATTATTCAACACAAGTTTATATAGATGATAAAAAAAGCGTGGAGCTAATACTTTATGACTCAGAATACTTTGTATTTTAAATATTATAAGAGTATCTACTGAGTTTCATGTCGGTTCTTATCGGTATAATTTGCATACTAAGCCGGTGGTAGCTTCACATAATATAGTTTTGTAATATGACAATTCAAAAGTATTTGTAAAAACCTACTTGAATAAGCTAAGGATTTTTATGTAGGTTCGGTTTAGTTAGTCGATCTGCAGTACCTTACTCTGTATTTAGTGGTGAAATGGCGTTAAGTAATCGCTTTTAGTGTAATATTTAATTTTTTCATGTTGCAAAATGAGCGAAAAAGAAAAAGTCACGTGCACGGCCCTGTTTTAATATGTGCTTATACTAGGAAAATCAATCCTAATTTTGAAAAAGGATATGAAGTTAGAAATACCAGGATAATTTAAAAACAGGTCATAATAATAGAGAGCATAAATTATTCTTATTTTTAGCACCAATATCTTTTGGCATGAGGAGGTAACATTTGTCAATAAGCTTAGCTATGATAAATAAAAGAATAACACGCTAAACCAAGTCGTAAGTACGAGTGTACATTAAATGTACTTAGTGCACAATAGCACTAAAAGCGCATGTCTATCTGTACTCACTGATATAACGCTAATTCTGGGCTATTACATAAGACATAAATGCTCTCATTGAGTACTCTTCTAGATACCCACAGATAGAACTGCTCAACAGTGGCGTGCTAAACGCGATCGTGCATTACCATTTACTTACCATATTATAAAATACTCGTTAAACCCAGCTGATGTTGTTTTGTCTGTGTGTGTATATCAATTGTAATGGAGATCGATTGAACGGCTTAAACTCAATGTGCTGCATGTGATGTGCCTCATGCCTCGTGCCTGGATTAGCATCTAGGGGCAAGTTGAAATGAAATGGTCTCTATAAAAACCTCCATGAAGTAAAGACAATTTATTAACAACTATTTTTATACAAAAATAGTAATGAGTATACACTCATATAATTTATATCATTATCTACATGAAAGTCGCTACCATTATCCACATTGGTTTATACCAATAGCGACTTTCATGTAGATATGCCTTTTTAGATTCAATCTTAACGCTTCAATAAATCTTCATAGTCTAGATTGAGACACGGGGTAATTAGCACGGATTCGAGTACAAATCTGGTGACAGAACTAGTTGCTGATAATTTGATAGTTTGCAGAAAACGTTCGTCATTTCGTTATAAATCTCCAACAGCTTGGTCGTCTCAGTTGCAGGCGAGGACGTCACATTTTATCCGGGTTTATACCTTTTTTACGACACCTCATAACTGACTGATGGGAACTATACGAGACTTATAATCAACTCCAATAAATTGCAACGCTTTCAGTTCTCTTTTGAATTCATAGTTTTAATACAGAACCGACTTGGACTTGGAATGGAATATAATAAAAGTCGAAATGCTATTTTGGTTATAACAAGTCTTATAATTATTGAATGCAAGAGTTTATTAGACCACTTCGCTAGTATAGTTAGAAAGTTATTTGAAAAAAAAACTAACTTCTAATAGAAGATATGTAATTTAATTTGATGTTCTCGGTTCGATAAACATTTGAAACAATAGTAGTAAATTAAACAAATCTGCCGCCGCGCCGTTTCAATTAAAATTGTATTCACTTTCAAGTGTAAAACAAAATGAATAGAGAATTTAACGGAATGTCTATTATAAATTTCCGAATAAACGCAAAAAACTTAGTCGTACTTGCCACTCTCATTACCACTAATAACGTTTCCTCTGGCTTCCCATTTCCCCGGCGGGACTATCTTCCTTGGAATTTAAATATGTATAAATGCATCAGATTGCAACTTACAAACTTAAGCGATAAGTTTTAACCTCGTCTTTCACTAGATACACTGTGCTATAAGCGTCCTAAAACTTTCTCTACTTATATGATAAAGTTAATGTGTTGTTTCTGGATCCAATCTATAGCATGTAAACATCCTAATGCTAGTCCCTTCTTGGCCTAGGTAGGTACCACCTACTCATCATATAGTCTACCGCCAAATAACGATAAATGGTATTGTATTCCGGTTTAAGGTTAAACATTTTGGAGCTTATTTGTTCACAATGTGGGTTGGTGCATATACATGTGGCAGAATTTAATTCCACACATGTAGGTTTTCTCACAATGTTTTCCTTCACCAAGTAAATTATGTATACACTGAGCCGCTGCATGGATTGTATATTATGTATATTTAAGTATATGAATATGGATATAAATATAGTCAGCTTTTGGATGTCTTATATCTTACATCTCGCTTTCCTGTAATCTGTGGTAGTGAATTTCGAGAAAAGGGACGGAAGTGTGTAACAGGAAGCCGATGAAGCGTATATTTTAATTTAACCAATGAGTACGCGAGGTGTTAGACCAAGATAATGCTTAAGACCAAGATGAGATTACAGATTTTACACATTATAAGCGACTACCGTAAAACTAGTTTTACACATTTTTCGATGACGAACGATGCGATATATGTGTTGGATGATTACTTTTACCAACAACTGGTACCAGACATGATCTTTGAATGCAAGTGGTCGGTTAAACAAACTCTGTATTCATAATTACATACTCGCTGAAAGTCGGCAATCAAGCCATTTACATATAGAACGTTCTAATGCAGATGAAATTTTATGTGAATAATTTAGCTACTTATTGTGCATAACTCAAACGCCCTTTAAAAATATTATATGATATGGCAAAACAGATATATATTTCTCCATAGACGTGTTATACTACACTATACTATGTTGCTTTTGTATCATATAATTTCACAGACAGCATCTGAATTTGATATTTTTGAATAGCAAATTTATGTCGAAAAGTTTGCATTGAACTCTACGACGACGATTTTTTCATTGACTTGGAGTTTTGACTTTTTGAGTAGTTTCCTTCGTGTTAATAGACTTAATGGGATTCTGGATTCCTCAGTTGGTCTTGATGTAATTTGGTCAGTTTGACCATAATACGGTCATCTCTATATGTGTCAGAAAGCTTCCCTAAAATAACAATAAGATATAGATGGTTAAGATATATAATAATAATAATTCTATAAATAATAACAAAAATACTTCCTGAGATAAGTACGCTATATCTTTTGGGCATCTTTGAGTTGACAAGAAATTGGGACAAATATATCTTAGCTTAAAGTGATTGTCTCTTATAATGTATTAGAGTTCATTAACATCTTGGATTAGTAGTATCTCGCGGCTTTGAAGTGGTTCATGAGCGTCCTGTCGAGTAGAAACCACTTGCACTAAGCTTGGTCTTGTTCTCTGATGCCATTAATGAGGATTAACGCTATTTTGTGTATCTTCTTCGCCGCATCTGCTCCCACCGTAGATATATTGACTATGAGAAGTACGGCCCCACATTGGGTGCCACTTCTTGAAACTAAGAAAGAAATTTTAAGCATGATCAATAAAAAATAAAAGAAATTAAACAAAATTAAAATTAAATTTAAATAAGAGATAGTAAAATATAATATGCCATGAAATCTAATATCTAAGTATATTATTAAAGATAATAAATATTAATAAACTTGAGTTCAATAACAGTTAAAATTAATCATCAATAATACGGAATTCCGAAATTATTAACGTTGACGACGACGGAAATAAGATTATTTAAGATTCCGAAATTAATTAAAGTAATTTGAACAAAGCTAAATTTGATAAATAATAAAATTAGTTAAATATTTTTTAATACTGTAACAAAGTGTAATGAAGTAAAATTGACATTCATATTTATCCATTATAAAGAAATTAGCTTTACCTAAAATAGCAGGAGACTTTAAACTCAAACTCAAATTATTTTATTCACACTAAGCACTACCACCGGTTCGGAAAAAAATACCCTGACCTGAGAAGACCGGCGAAAGAAACTCAGCGGGTCTAAATAAATACATACAGGGTTACAGAGTAATATGTCACGATCCTTTTAAAGGGTTATAGTTCAGGACAATAGCTATCAAATGACCCCCAAAATGCTTATGCAAAAGTGTATCGTTTTCGAGTTATTAATTTTTTAATATTTTTTTTTATTTAAAGGATGTTTAAGATTCTCAAATTCAATAAAAAAAAAATCAACGAATTTTCCCTATTTTTTTTTTGTATTTCTTGCTAGGGTACATCCTAGTTAATAATAACCAGTTATAAAACAAAAACAATCTTCAAGCATTTTTAAATTACAGATCCAAAACTGTACAACTTTTCGAATTTTAATTTTGATTCTTTAAGTTACTCGCAATTTTTTTGTAAAAATCACTATGGCTCTTATCGTGCGGATCATTTTTTTACATATATATGTATGTATAGTATATTTTATTAGTAACACAGAAGTAAACATTTGAATGATATGCAGTAGTAGTTGGAGTTTCATCCTCCACACAGTTCAATTACCACTTGGTGGATAGTCAAAATTGTATCCATCTCATTTGATTTCTCCGCAAGGTTTTCTTTTACAACCGAATACGCGTGATTAATTGCAATCGTGTTTATTCTGCTTTGAAATTGGGTTCCAATAGGAAATTCTGAACATATCATGGCTGAGACATATAATCAACTATATAGAATACTTTTTGTAATAAGACACGATTGAATATTAAGGAAAAATAAAAATACCTTACTGAATCAATAAGAATGATGTCGCGACAACTGAATATAAATGAAAGAATATAAAAAACTTACTCGAACAAATTGCAAGTCAAACTCTCCTTTGAGCTGTTGTTTGCAAAGCTTATGTCCGTATTCTCGGTTCTTGCGTTAATTTAATTAAACCCGAAGAAACTAGCGAAAGAACCACATTGAGTCCGTTAAGGGCTTGTTCTTAACGTCTTGGCCTGTAAAAGAAATTAAATGGCGTTTGTTTTTCGTCGCAGTAACAAGAAAAGTTTGTAATTTAAATTGAGTATCTGATTAATATAGTACAGTATAATATACAGAATATACAGCATAAAGAGAAGCAGTTTTAAAAATGAAATATATTTAAAACGAAATCCAGAATATATTAGATAATATTGAGTTTTTTAGTAGCACTGAAGTTTCCTTTGTATAAGGAAATAAGCGATACGTGAGCCAATTCCGAGCCAACATTTGGACAGGATTCAATAGCAAGTTTCAAATATGGCTTAATAAAAGATTTCTTATTGCTACAAGACAAAGTTTCGCGTACAAGTCTTATGACAAAGTAACTTTTTACAGTAAGTTTTGAAAAAAATCCTTAGTAAATTATCTTGGATTATATTCTATATGAAATATGATTATGTTAATAATGTCTGTGTAATGAGAAAAAAAATGCCATCACGGAAGACAAAACGACAAATTTTTTTAAAATAATTTATAATTAGAGAAACCAATAAAATGAGTGTCTACTACAATAACTACCGTGCAGTTAGCTTCATCTCCACGAATGTCTACTTTGGTCAAAACGTTGAGTAAAACATAAACATCAAGGTAATTATTTTATAAATTTTAATTATTGTACAGATTGACATCGATTGACACATTAGAGCAGCGTGGTGTGATAAACCAATTAAAAGTTTCAAAACTTATTAGAATAGGTCTTATCTCAGAAGGATTACCCTCCTGTAGGCTGTCCTATGTTTTTACATAAAAATACTTAAATAATATAGTAGACATAAATGTCGCCGCGAAGTAATATTACAAACAATTAACAATTGCAAGAAATGCTTATGCTTCAACATATTTTCTGCTCTCATTGAGTAAATACAAATAAAACCCTTAAATAATATTTTTCAAAGTTTTTACCTAATTACGATACATTTGTATTCGTCGTAAGCTATCGGAATTATCATATATTGCAAAGCTAGACAGTGGTCACACTTTTGTTATATTCAAGGAAAATGTATTTTTTTTCACTGTCACATATTCTCTCTATGCCATAAATAAAAGTCAAAGGTACATCGTAAACTATCAATCCGTATAAATAATATCGTTTGTCGGAGGGTGCGCAACTGTACACGCCGTAAGTCTAAGACGCTCAGTATCTGTCGAGTGTCCACACATACAGAACATTATGAAGAGACTACACAAATGAATCATCAATACTGATACCGTCCGATCCGTCGAAACACCTCTTCGATAAGCGAAGAGAAACAAATCTTCTGAGAAGATATTTGGGGATCAGTGAGGTTGATGACAGTTTTTAATAAACCATTAATAATTTTACTAGTTACCCTTCCCGGATTTACCTAGTCAGTATAGCTATTTGAACAGCTTTTATTATTAATGAATTAGAATTCATTATGATATAGATAAGATTAAAGCCAAAATAAAATGGAATTCCTTTAAAATTGGGACGCTTGGTCATATTAAGTCGATTTGCAATGTTCTGTCTCAATCTTTCTTTCACCGAGTGATTGCGAACTTGAAACAAATCACGTAAGCGCTTTGTAAAGGCAATGTTTTCGGTATAACACTGGTGATTTATTAAATAAGGTACCTGATATATTTTGCTGAAAATAACATTCCCTATTATAATAGGGAACGTTATAATAAATAATTATTTATAAATTGCGCAGTATATCATAAACTTTTGAAACTAGTTTCCACATTCAGATAAATTGATAGTTACGATAGATATCTGAAACGATAATTTTTTGATACACTATACCGCAGTAACTGCACGTGCTCGCAGCACTTTTATCATGACCGGAGGTTCCGTTATAATTTGTAATCAGCCTGAAAATACCCTGATGATAAACATACATTAACTACATGTAAATTCACTGGTTTTTGCCTTGGTTTGAACTCAAAATCATCGATTGAGATTCATATTTTCTAACCGTTAGGAAAAGTGAAATATAAACAAACCTTAAATTTTCATATTTCATACGATTAGCTACTACAAACAGTTCTTGAGTAAAATATAACATACTGAACCTTCGGCTTTAGCCGCGCGAAATGTATAAAACACAAATTTCAAACCGTTTGATCCCCTTAGGGGTGGAGTTTCGTAAGATCCATTCTTTGCGGATGTCTACACCTTTCAAGTTTCACCAGTACCTTACTCAAACCCAACTTTCCTTTATTCAATATAGAAGCATTAAACTTACTTATTGATGGTCAAATTAAACACTGCCACCGGTTCGGAAAAAGGAACACCCTGACCTGCAATTTTATTGCTGCAAGGAACTGTTATTATATATATAGTTTTGTTTACAATACAAAAATATATCACTTAACTACTTACATTTACTTTAATTATATTTAAAGCGGTTCATTCTCAAAGGCTTCTATTCTCACGTGAAAAAATATTTTTAGTAAAAAAGACGTTATTTTCGATCTGTCTACATATATTTAAGAGCTTAAATGGCTAATACAATTTGAAGATAATATTCTACAGGGATAAATAACAGATATAATAATTGATGTTGGGGGATAAATGGTTGTAAAGTTGCATATAAACTTGATAAATTCAACCACTTGTATAGTTAATCCATTATCTTTTTTATGATACATTTTACGACGACATAAAGGTATTTTTCAAGGAGCCCTTGAAATAAACTTTAGCGTATGGTATCTTTCTAAACATTTCATTGCTGTTGATATCTTACATCCCATAATAAAACCATATCAGTCCCATAAACATATGGCTATACATAAGGCTCTCTTATATGATTTCGAGATTTTAGAATAACATAAATGTTATTATTTTCTATAGACTGTAATAATTTTGTTGCTTTAAATATATATTATGTTTACGTAATAATTATTTACAAATATATAAATCAAACTTGGCAATAGCTTTTGTTTGAAATCATTAACGAATGCAAGCAGCATTTCCAGTTTAATCACGATTCCAATCCTGTATTTCATAGTACAATATTTGTAAACATATTGCTATTTAAATTATCGGAGTGGTGGTTTATTAAACGTTTCATCATTTATTTTAATCATTAATAATTATGAATAGCATGTGAAGTTTGCAGGCAGGCTAGATATTGATAGGAAAAAATACGATGTTTAATTAAATAAAATCTGTTATCTTTTTTTAAGATGAATACTTAAACTAAATGAATATTCAATTTTTCACTTATAATGAAGTCAAAGATAATTTAAGTTAATCTAGAACTGTGCGAATACATAATTTATTATTTAAACGAGAAACAGTAGAACTGGGGCTCGGGGTGTAATTAGACGTATAAAATTCAATTTGCATAATATTCTTACCGTCATTAGATTAGTTTAATGCTTATTAAACGTTCTTGGAAGGGAATTTCATTTTTATTAATTTTACTAATTTAAGGATCATGTCTATGGATTTGATTCAGTTAACTACGATGAAAGGAACCTTTGGTTTACGTTTTCACAACTAAATGTCTTACAGTTGGACAAGATCTTTTCTGTTACGAAGAAGATTATTTAGAATTAAACCCGCTTTAGTATGGGTGAGTAGATAAACATTAAACAGAAATTCGTTATTGTAAAATTAAAATATTGTTCACCGTCCAGCAAGTAATTAATTATAAACACAAATTGGGCTTATGAAAACTCAGTCGTGGTTGTGGAGAATATTGTTCTTGGCTGCAATCTGGACTGTTATGTTTTGATATACATCTTAATGGAGTCGACGATGGAGTTTAAGTTGCTAGTTCTCAGAAAACCAGCTGGTTGCAAAATACACGTGCCGAGAAGGTCGAATTGATGTTGATAGGCACCTCGTATAGCATGTGAAGGTAGAAGTCATGATAAAAGTACTTTTTGCAGATTACTTTCGTCACAACTTGAATATAAATATATAAATTTATGAATAATTTCAATGATGAACTATAATAAAATTATAGTCAATATGAACTCTGATAGGAAGCTAGTTTATTTTAAGTAATGTAAATATTATACAAACATCGATTAGATAATACTAAAATGAACAAAGACAGATCCCAAGGGCACATTCCAAGTCAATGAAGATGTCGCCTCGAATCTGCGATTATTAATGCAGATTTATATTTATACTGTATATGATTATTTAATCTAGGAACTTAGGTCTTGATGTTGTCTGGTAATAAAACCATACAAGCACATTCAAGTAAAATCGACACAAATTAAAGATAAGCTACACCAGAGGCACGGACAAATTGACTTTTACATTTTCTACATTAACAGCCTGTAAATTTCCCACTGCTGGGCTAAGGCCTCCTCTCTCTTCGAGGAGAAGGAAAAGACAAATTGACTGTTTAGATACAATTATAAATATCTGACTCAATACGTTATACAGTACCAATTTTCAATTTAAAACAAAAGCTCTCTTGACATTACATAAATGTGCCACTTAGGAATTAATATAAACTGATTTGAACGTTTCATATTTTCGCCTAGGCCGGTCGCTAACTAATTAGTGTCGGTTGATTTTGAAGTTAATGTAATTAAGCTTCGCCCTTGTGACTGATATTTTAATATGTACTTACTATATCTAACACGTTCCAAACTTTATAATTGGATTAAAATATTATGAAAATTTCGGCCCTAAGTAGCTTGTTATATATGAGGACCATGATACTTTTAACGACATCGACAGCGGGTTACTTACTTGCTAATAGATTCAAAATCAACTAATCAATCAATCTTATTATCAATCAATCTTATCTTATTATTATCTTAGTTGATTTTAATCTATTAGCAAGTAAGTATTCGAAATTTTATGAAATATGTAGGTGGAAAGGCAAATGGACCATCTTATAGAAAGTGGTCACAAGCGCCTATAGACTTATTAACCAATTCTTACATCGCCAATGCGTCACCAACCTTGGGAGCTGTAGTTTTGCATTCACTGGACACAACAGCTCATAATAAAATCGAATCTATTATAGAATATAAAACATAATAATTACATACATACACTAGCATTGTAAGATTTATTAACTCCCTACAACCTCAACGTACTGCAAACGACAAATACTAAGATATAATTACATTGTGCCTGTGATCCTAAGGCTTGCTTAATTTTGAACTGGAACCCAATAAAGATATTATCACTTAAACTGATAATTATGTTGTTCAAATGGTGATTAACTAAAGGATGTTGTCTCCCTCTTTCCAATGCTAGATTCATGATGATGGAAAGAGTAAAATCGGTGTTTAATTAAACTACTAACTAGACTTATCTAGTCCGATTTTTTTGCATTCGACATTTTCAACGTAATCATATTTTATGCCGGGGGATACAAAACTAATTAAAAAACTAAAAACAGTTAAAAATTCGGCTTCCTCTCAAAGCGACGGCTCGATAATGCGATCACCGTGAACACCGGAACGCTTTGATCGTGTACAACTCGGTTAACGGCATATTACAATAGTATTGATCTTTTCTACACGAAGTTAGAAAAAAAATCTTTTAAATTATTTCTGTTCGCAATTTTATATATTTAAATATAATAATATTAGTTACTGATAATACATTTAGTTTTACATATAATGAAATCGAAATCAATCAAAATATAAATATATTTTATTCAAATAAGCTTTACAAGCTATTTTGAATCTTCTATATAGTATTCTGTATTGTAATGTAAGGCTATTGGTAGTTACTCTTTTGTAACAATTGAAATGCAATCAAATAAAATTAAGTTCATTTAGGTAATACTAGCTGTGCCCGCGACTTCGCACGTCTTTGTATAACATTTAAAAACTTAAAATAATAACTTTATTATTATTTCATATATATATATAATTGTAAAAAAGAAAAGCCTAAGTTACTCCTTATTACATCAGCTATCTGCCAGTGAAAGTCACGTAAAAATCGGTTCAGCATAAATATGTAATCTAAGTCTAGCTTTTATATCAGATAAAGTTATAAATATGTTATGTGAATAATACCTACCTGACAACCAACTCCTAAAATGTGAGCGAAGTTGTGGTCCAGAACTAGTATAACATAATCTTCTTAATGTGATATGTAAGGTAATACTTTAAATAATTCAATTATACACCTTCAAATCGCTGATTCGTTCGCTTAAATATAATATATATTTAAGAGCGTTTTTGTAATTTCCCATATTTATCTTAATGCGTGAAAACCTTTTTATATTATTTCATCTACGTCACGATACAAAATAATGTCTCATCTAAGATTAACCCTAAACCAGTATAAAGCCCTTTATATATTACGTACATAAGAATCTAATTTGATCTGAACTCTATTTATTTATTTATTTATTTATTTATTTATAAGGTTTGCTAGCGATTTTTACATCTTTTCATACTTAACTAGTTACATCTTAAATTATAATCATGCTCAGCGTATGTAAAATCATATAAAAGCAAACACTACATGCATTTAAAATTCCATTCATTAAAAATATTAGTTACGATAAAAAGTCTAAAAGCATTGAATATTTGTATTAATGTAATAAAGCTATTACCTATTCGTCTAAACGTAATATAATGTATTTGTATATGAAAAGGAATAATTTCAAAAAGCAATATTTTGAATACAATACATATTATAATAGAAAAAAATATATCTTATTATATAATTCGTTATTCTTTCTGGTGTTTGATGTTCTTTTTAATGTACCAGCGCTCATAATGTATTAATAATTGTCTTTAGTTGCTGTAATAAATATTATTTAAGGCAATATTGACATTCATACAAGAAACAATGGCAGACGAAGATGTATTACTGTGTAGTAATAATACGTAATAACTAAGGACCAATTTACTTACTAGTGTATCGTATTTTTTGTTTTTATACTTACTATAGTTATAAATATTAGACCTATATAATATAATTAAAAATATTTCAAACGTATTCTATGTCACCGTTAATCACTGATGATCATGAATACAATTATTACATTACATACATTAGCAGCCTGTAAACTCTCCCTTTGAGGAGAAGGTTTGGAGCATATTCCACCAATGCGGGTTGGTGGAATGCACATGTGGCAAAATTTCGTTGAAATTAGACACATGCAGGTTTCCTCACGATGTTTTCCTTCACTGCCGAGCACGAGACGGATTATAAACACAAATTATGAAAATTCAATGGTGCCTGCCTTGGTTTGAACCCGAAAACATCGGTTAAGATGCACGCGTTCTAACCACTGGGCCATCTTACAATTATAACACATACAAATTTCATTCACGTGCAGGATTTGAAAACGTTCCTCCCTCAACTCATTTCACAAAAATGAAAATGAAAATCAAATCTATTGTAATGTAATGCCAATTGTTTGTTCGTCAATGCTACAAATGAGTTGAAAATTAATTAAACTTTCTCGAGATTCCAGACTCAAGATGGTTTAATGGTCTTTCGTCTTAACGACTTTAATCTTTTAAATAAATAAAGTTAAGACAATCAATCGAAATACAAATGTTTTAGTTAGATTTTGGAACAGATTTCATTTAATTAAACGTATATATAATATGAATATTAATCAGACGATCGCGTTGAATGTCAATTCCTAAATTTCTAAATAAAAACGCATTTTTGATTGAAATAAATCTTAAAATAATATATACATACAAAAATTAGGGCAATTTCAGAAATTCGTCGCTTGAAGTTCTCCTCAGGAGATCTCCCGCAAGAGTCTGGTTGTGTTCCTTCCTCTCCTCATGAGAGCGTGAATCCTCTTTAAGATTGTCTGAAACAGGAAATCTCCCTTACTTATGAAATCTACTTAATAATAGACTAATTAGATCATCAAACGATATAACATTGTACTTCTATAGACTTTCTTCTAATAAATTCTCCCTAAGTCGCAATAAGGGTATCTAGCTTAGTTAGGACGGGTCGGTATTAAATCACGAAACGCTTAAACGTAATCTGTACTGTTAGTAACTTAATTATTACATCAGTATTAAGTCTGGGTAGTTTGTTATCAAAACTATCTTTCTACTCGAGTACAACTCACCAGGTAGCTAGAATCTTACGAACAAATTCGATAAATTACGTCTAATTGATAGCATTTCCGAGGTATTAACAGTGTACAGTGGACGGAGTCATTTATCTTGTTTAGTTCATTAACTACGGGTTCCGTACTCCCCGCTGACACAAACAAGAACCCAACAGAGATGTCCTTTGACACAGAACAGAGAATATATCAGAAATGATATTACTATAGCATATTAATTTTAAAGACACATTTAAGATGCTTCAAAACGTTAGTCCTTACTTATTGAGTACACAATGCAGAATGTATTCGTCAATTGATCGAAATCGAATCGAACAAAATTGTGCTTTTTATGTCACATATGTAGGCGGACTGGTGAATGGGCGTGATGGTAAGGGCTGCCCAGAGACATTGGTACTATAAGAAATATAAATCCTCGTATCACCAATACACGCCCCACAGACCTTATTTAATATTACATAAATATATAACTATATGGCATTATTGTTAACAATTCTCTTATTAATTTATTAACATAATTGTTAACAATATAGGCTTACAAAATATTACTATACAAATTGTGACCGCGTGGTTGGTGGGGCATGAATGCTAGCAGCATTTCTCCGTTGAATCGCAGTTCCTATAAAAAAAATTAACTAGCCCAATAAACCCCCCCCCCCCCTTAACCAGTGGAGAGACAAAGCCAGTACAGGTACTAACAAGTGACTCATTATAATTTGTACATGTAATCAAAATCGAATGACTCAATTTGTTTGCATTTCAATCCTTAAATATATTGGATACTTCGAATACGCTCGAGGCATTGACGATGTTTTCACACAAAAGGCTTCACTAGTCATTGTCAATGTGTAAGCTATGTACAGCACAGGAAGTATTGCCGGATATTGCCTTCACGATTGAAGATGTTCGAGGCGGACTCTTTACTACGCTCCAATGAATACATACGACCATATTCTTGTTAATAATATATAAAATTCAAATTTGCACTCATTTTTATTCAAACCAAATTTTTACTTTCAATTTTTAAAATATGATTTCATTATATAGCCTGGAAGGAATTCTTTTTTTCTTAAGGTTTGTCGACACTTCTCACTTATCATATAATAAATTACCTTATGTATATATGAACCAACCGTGAATTGGACTTCCTGCGAATAGGGCACCTATTTTAATCAAAAACTGGTACCGTGTGTAGTAGTAATTTGCCAATTTTTGCCAAGGAAAGTATCTCTATAATATTTTATGTGCACATTTTTGAAATGATAAAGGTTTTATTATAACAAAACATATTGATATGGGTTTCGTTGTTTATGTATATTTTATAAATTATGGTTATTTAATTAAAATATTATATGTCTATTGAACTCTATATATTTGTTAAAATTATGTAAAATATAGTCTATGTAAATATAGAGCGTACATAATCGTAAAAAACAATCTCACGAGTCGCATTCATAGATAAAATAGACTCTCAATGTAATGTATCTAAAAACAATCGTTACGTCACTTTAATCACTAAAAGTTAAGAAGAAGAAAAAAAAAATACAATCGGAAGGGTTACTTAGAAAGAGAATACTTTTAATAAAATTTTATCACAGACTAGATGATATTGATGGAAACCTTATATTCATGTCACAGATGCGCTTTACTTTATTTTCATTTTATGTCAGCACAAAAAGAGTTAAGATTTAATAATAGAAAATATTCCGTTTTTACGTTACTCGCTCAATTATCTCTTTATTTCATAAAGTCTCGCTTTGATTGCTTTGGCTGCAGTTTTGATTCGAGTCAATTTTATATGTAATCGAAAATCAAATAAAACTGTATTATTCAGAACGATAAATATATTATTAAAAAATAAATATTTTTCTTTGTTTTAATAAATCTCTAAAACGACATAAATGTATCAACGTGTTTCCTGAACTTACTTCAACAGAACTGTTTTAACAAATATAGAAATCAGAAAATATGGGAAGTTGCCCATATTTTCTTTTGTTAACTTAATTCTTTATTGCTCTTTTTCTATTCTTTATAATGTTAACTACTAGTACTACTTTTCTGTTTTATAGATTAGAAATTAAATGACATAAATTAATGTTGACGTTTCAGTGAAATTATTATTTAATTTTATGAATTAATTCGGTTACTACATTAGTTGAATAATCATTTTGCATCGATTCAGAACAATTTATTGCCTGTCTCCACAAATGTTAGTATTTGTATGAAAAATAAGCGAATTATTTATTAATTAATTATCCTATATTTGTTTCTTCAATTTCAACTTGAATTCGGCTTTCATTAAAAGGGTATATATAACATGGTAATGTTGTTGATTTATGATAATAATAACATTCGGTGTTTTATGTTATTACGCCGTGGATATATTTGAAGAAGTTTCCAGTACAAACGGGACCCATGGATCCTAAGATTTAATTTAAATAGACAAGTTCTTCATTATCCAAAATTTAGTGAAAAATTATTATTATTATTTGATTTTGTATTATATATTGTGCAAATGTGTTTTAATTTGAAGCATGGACTGCCTGTGTAATTAGGCACGAGTGATGTTTTAGTTCCTATTGTTAAAGCCGTATTGCCGTATACATATTATATTATTGGAGAATACTTAACGTTTTAAGTCGAAACGGTGAAGTGGAAAGAAAAGGATATCTTTCTTAACCATAAACCACGAACTCGAATCCGAGCCATCACCACTGAATGGTCATATATTTATATATTTATCTCATATCAATCTCTTTGTGCTCAGCTCTGAAAACATAATATAGTAAGAAAATCTACTGTGTTGGATAATATTCTGAGATATCCAACAACCTGCACTAGAGCATCGTGATGGAATAATATTAAAAGCTTCTCCTTAACAGGGGAGGATGTATTCATTTAGCGGCAAAATTTGCGGGGTGTTTCCTTGCATTCTATGATCAGGTGGCCCATGTGTTCTTAAGGGTAGTAAATAAAACTATGTCAAAGAAGTAATTCTAAATAATTAATGATTAAAACATTATTAAAATTAAATTTTCTTCCACAAATAAGCTACGCTATTATATTTGAAACGAATGAACTAATAAATTGCTTATTTTGGCCCAAATGCCACAAACTATATCGATATAAAACAGAGCTTAACTCGGTTTTATTTCTAGGTCATTATTATCGATACTGTTTGTATTTATTTACTCGTAGTAATAATCAAACTATTTATTATATTTGATTTTGAAAGCAATATAAATAAATGCTATAAATGTCCCAGCCATGGAGAGAGTTATGCTCGGAGTTTCTCTCAGGAATCTAGCGTTTGGATCGTCAGAGAATTAAGGTCACAGAAATAACTCGGTGAATAAGAAAACTGAAGTGGCAGTGGGCAGGACACTTATGTCGTAGAACTGATACCTTCGTAAATAAGGCAAAAAAATAAAAAAAAGTAATAGGTCTAATTTCGACAGCGATAGTTAATAATAAATAAATAAAAGTTTATTTATTTATTATTAACTTTCAAGAAGCTTTGACGAAAAAGCCGACACATTTTCTTCACAAGTGTTTTGAGCTAACGAGATAAGACAGTGTACCAAAACTCTCGGCTCTCGTACAAAGTCATTTGACGTCACGAGGAACCGAAGTGCAACACAGCTTCTTAGTTAGACCATTAATAGTAAGATGGAGGAAACAATCTAGAAAATCTCGTTGCAGAAACAAACGTCAATCACACTAAAACTAAAATTCTTGAAATTCTAAGTTAACATAACTCTTTGCATATGTTGTGGATTAATTAACAGGAAAAGAGTAGATCATGAATAAATATAATATAATAAATAGATATGAAGAGATATAGGATAAAAAAAACATAATCCTCATGATCTCAGACATTATGGCCTCCAGCATTTTATTGTTTGGGGCCAGAAATGGCGAAGCTATAAATAAATCCTTGAAATAAAACACTTTTACATCCTGTAAAAAAACTTAGACTCGTATATTTTTTTCAGAAAGTTTCCTCTTATTTAAAAAAATATGTATTAAGGCTTTTCTATTATTCATATTTGTTTGTGTTATATTGGCTTGTAGTCCAGGCACCAGCAGTCCAGTATAAGAATTCTTGTATTAAAACATTAAAACAAAATATGGATATGTTTTAATTTAAAAACGCGTTACATATTCAAGGCTTATAAATTTCATACTTCCTCGGGGAAATTATTTTCGGTTGAAACGCGCGGTTAACCTCGATCATCTTTCCTACGTCAGTTTTGAGACGCTTTTGAGACCGTCTGGGATAATCCATCAATTTCATCAATGTTTCCTGCTGTTAAGGGTATTTATTGACTATTTTTACCGTTTACTTAATAAATAGGGTATCATTTTCGTAGTCGTCATATAAAAATTAATTATCATTCGCTTGGCTTTATTCCAGTTGTTGGATATTTGCGCAGCGTGTAAGCTGCATAAAGCATATTATTTCGTAAATCATTGTTCTCATATAACCCCACAACTTTTTATTATAATAATTTTTAATATTATAAGAAACAGTTGTGGAGTAAGTATTTTGTAATTTACCTTTACATTTACATTTAGCTGATATGTAAATAGTAATAAGGTTTGCCAAAACTCTCTTTAATGTCTGTGAATAAAATTTATTAATAAAACAACGGAATTAGGTAAAACGGCGCAAGAGCTGACGCTGAAGTCATTTTCGCGTGCGTCCTGATTGCGATTCATGAACTCTGCCGCTCGCGTTAGCGGGCCGGCAGTTGAAACGACCGGCGGGGTTGACTTCAGTCGTTTAGAAAACCATTCCCTTTTTCAACTTCGGCTTAAAGTTTTAATAGTAATTTATTTGTATTTAATAAATATACTCTTATTGTTCAATTTTTCGGTCTACATTTCGAAACAGTTTCATTGAATATGTAAATTAAAATTTTGACGGATGTTGAAACTCTAACCTGGTCAAATGGTAACTTTTTATCAATTTTACTGGAACGAACGTAGGACGTATCTGTCTTCATTAGATATATAGACAATCTTCGATGACGTCTGTTCACATTTCGTTATTTATTTCAAATTAGATTTCTGTTCTTATTCTTACTATGTAACAATTGATATATTAACCTTATTTTTCCAAAGTTAACCTAGGAAATGTAACTCGGCCTATTTATCATATCATAAACACAAAAAAAGAAAAGAAATTAGACACGGAACAATGAGAAAACATTAAACTGTCATTTCACGCCGCGCAGACACGAATGCCAGTTTGGAATTATGTACAGTTAACTTCGACTTATTTATGATGCCATTTTTTTATCCTGCTCAAATGGGAATTCATGAGTTGAATAAAACTGATGATAAAAGTAGGAAAAAGAAGTTGTAGCTTTACCTGCTGTTTTCGTCTTATAAGATATTAATTTACTCTCGTAAAGGATAATTATAAACTAAAATCCTGTACGATATTGACTATGGTTTCCAAAACGTGCAGTACTTGAAAAAGGTTTTAATATGGTATAGAGTAGGAGTTTAGATGTATTGTTTTAAAGGAAATTGTTTTATGTCGGTACTTAATATTACGTACATATATATTTTGATACAGTTATTAAATACTAAATAGAAAACTCAATCTTACAATAAAACATCCTTGCTAGAAACACAAAGGCTTGAAGAATGTTAGGAGGTTTTCCGTCTCGCTGCTCCTATGTGGGTTGGGTATCCAAGTTGTCCTTAACATAAACACAAACTAAGCATGTGTTAAAACTACTGAGTCATTTCGATTCACTTTATCTATGTATTTATTAATTGGTTAAATTGAATTATAGTTTACCAAAATTTATATTATTTACTTGGTGGTAGAGCTTTGTGGAAGATCATCTGAGTAGTTACCAACCACTCATCAGATACTCTACGGACAAACAGAAATACATACTTTCATAGTATTGATGTGTTCCAATTAGAGGGACGAATGAGCCTGTTATTAAAGGCACAAGGGACATAACATCTTATGTCACAAGGTTGTTGGCACATTGGCGATGTATTTCTTACACCGCCATAGTCTATGGGCGGGAGTGACCACTTACCACCAGTAGGCACATTTGCCCGTTCAGCTACCTATTTTAAATAAATATATACATATTCCATAAAATTAATCACTAAAGGGAACGTCTTCGTCGGAAGAAAATAACATAACATAAACTAACTTGCATTTATAGGTTTATAGTTAGTTGGTAATTTGGACTCTTGCCAGTTTTATCCGAGACCAAGTTTCTTAACGATATCCTTTATTAAACGAAACCGCCAGGTGTTAATAGTTTTAATTTGAGGAAGTTGTTTAATCTTGTTAGTTTTCTTAGCGCTTTAATATTTCTTGTTTTGATAACGACACAACTTTGTATAGAAAAATAAAATCTTGTTTTACTTGGGCTGGGAACCTTCGCAGAGTATCTCACTAAAGTTTCATCATAATCAGACTAATGGATTAGGGTCGTATAGAAGACAAACATACAAATAATTGACTTTATTTATTAAAAAGTAGGTTTATATATACAACGGCTTTATTTATTTTATGTAAACGACCACGATACTCATTTCCAGTATTAAAATTTAAAGTGCTAGCTCTTTTAAATTGCAATGAATCATTTCCAGTAATGCAAAATAATAATTTATTGCGGTTAAAAATAATTTTATTCTGAAAATGATATTCTGGTTATTTAAATATTTTTCAATTGATTATAACAACATATTATGTCTCTTTGGTAGGGTTGTGCACGTCTGGGTAGGAACCGATCACTCATCACACATTCTGCCAACAAACAGCGGTAAGTATTGCTTGTGTTCTGTTTTAAAGGGTGAGTGAGCTAGTAACTACAGGCACAAAGTATATAAAATCTTAGTTCAGAAGGTTATTGATGGTGTTTGGGTTGTGTAAGCAATAGTGAATTTCTAGAGCGCCTGTCTTTGGGTCGTTGTGACTATTTACTATCAAGTGGCTAATCTATCCGTCCGCCTACCTATTTCACAAAAAAGTTTGAAACTCATTCGACCGCGTTGTTCCAATATGGTTTGGTGGATACACGTGTTGAGCATTATTTAATATATTCATATTGTTTTGTTGTCGTCTTGGATCAAAGGAATGTCGGAAAATAATTTTTATATACATTATATACATATCTTTATATATATATATATATATATATACATATATAACTAAATCTCATACGTGTGTATGCTACTGAAGCCTTTTCAAACGGTTGGACAGATTTCGATAAAATTTGTGTCTATGATGTATGCGGGTATGAGGTGGAGCTGCGATTGGGAAATAAAATAAAATTCTTATTGCAACCGCGACGGTCAGCTAGTTCTTTATAGTTTGTACGTGATGGCATTTCGTGCAAAGCTGAATCATGCTACTAATATTTTTTGAGACAATTGCTGCTGTAAAATATATTGGCCTCTAGCTTTTTAGTGCGATGCGATTTGAATTCCCGACAAGTTGAATATTTGCTTAAAATAACAATAGATTATCGCTTATGATCAAAGGAAAAACTGATTTTAAAATCTTTATACTTACAATTAAACAAAGAATATTGGAAAATAATAATTACGTTGTGGTGCAATAACCTCCAAGCCCTCTCCTCAAGAGAATACGAGTCTAAGACCAGGAGTGGGATGATTACAGGCTGTAATTTTAGTTATAATTTTTATTATAATAAGTAATAGAGACATAAAAAGTTTATAAGTAAATTGAAACGCTCCTACTGGTTGGCTAAAAATAGGCAGTTCCACGAATCGTCTCTTCTTCAACAATTAGTTTTGAGAAGCTTTTAAGTTTACCAAGTCGCTTCGAGTTGAAAATGTTTTTGAGATGAAGTTTGTTTGTTACAATATTAAATTCTTACTTTATGATTGAAGTTAGAACATTAATTTTAACAAACTAAAATATATGGTACTTAAGAACTACATAAGAATTTATTTGATTTAGATATGAAGGAAAGAATGCTTTATATTTCAGTTATGTAGACATACATTTACGTCATGATTTAATATTTTGATGAACATTAAGAACAAAACGATTTATAATACACTAAATGAATAGAAATAATATTGAACAGACTTTAATAAAATATATCTAGCGCCTATAATATCTCACGGTAAGTTCATGGCCCCAGTTAGCGCGTGTTTTTTTGGTCTTGCCCCTGAAATATCAACGGTTGTCTTGAATTGCCATTTCACTCATCAGAATTTATAGATAGTGATAGTGATATACTCAGATAATAGATAGTGCAAATTTGTATGCGCGCCATAGCTGTGCACTATACTTTTTTTTCTTGCAATTAGCTCCAATCTCAAGAGTGGCCAGAGTGACTAAAAACGTTCTGAATTTCATCCATAAATAAATCTTTCAATAATTCAATGTAACTTTCAACTAGTCTCTCTTAAAGTTCAGAACTGTTAGGTATTGCATTTTTTAAATATTGGAAAAAATTGTCCATGACATTGTGTTTCTAAACGAAATATCAGAACCCACTATTGTTATTAAACCTGTCGCTGTAAATTTTACTCAGGGTCCCGGTGAACATTGTTTTGTGAATAGTTTGTAAAGGGACAATTTAACAGGGATGAATTTTGATTATTAAATTTTGTCCCTAGATATTTTAAATATAAAACGTTGTCATTTATATATACATAGAGATATTTCATCAACTAATAGTGACGGCACAACTAAGTTAAATTCATAATAAATAATAGCATTATAATCGCAGTATAGATTCCGATTTTAGTGGCGATGAATAGTTAAGATATCCACTGGAAGTGTAACGCGATACGCATATTTAAAATTAATTAAAATAATATTCAAACCTAGATCAAAACGCATCAATATTTTTTGCTGTCAATATTTAATTCAAACTTCTCTATTTAAAACACCTCCATTTTGGTCAGTTTTGGTAATAAAGTGATTCTAAAGTTAATATAAGACTTCCTAAATGTTGTATAGTTATGAAATGTGAATGAATATTACTATATAATTTTATACTTTATAGCTGCTCTAGTTGCCGCCCGCGGCTTCGCTCGCGTTTAAGGGATTGGTCGGGATTGGTCGTGTAAGTGTTAGGTATAAAAAAGCAGTCTGTGTCCTTCCTTGGGGTTCAAACCTTCTTCATAACAAATTCGGTTCAAAAAAAGCAACAGGAAGACAGTTACTTTCGAATTTATTGTATTGGTATAGATGATGTGGGTTATATAGCTCAATATGAAGAATTAAAACGAAGAATATGTATGTTTACGCGTCGAGCTGTTTGTTGGGCGAGAATAATTAACAGTTTCCAGTAGACAGCTTGGGCTAGGTCGAATATTCAGAGATCCTGGGTGTAAGCCTTTAAATAAGTTAGGGGGTTTTTCTTTCGAAAAATTCTCAGTAACAGTCCAGAAACTGAACGTTGGAAGTGTGTGCACTCCTGTGTCTCGGATAGCAAGTGATGGTGCTGCGCCTGAGCTCCTACCAGCCCTGTCGGTGCTTTCCCATCGGATTATTAGATAACCTACACCTTTTTTTGCGCACACACTTGTGCACTATAATAATGTCCTGCGCAGTTCTGGTCTCCCTTGAGATTTGCCCCCGTGGCTGAAATAGCTCAGGACGTCATCATTATCATCATCACTGTAAGAGGTGAACTACCAGAGCAATGACTTTTACTTACTTCATTACAACATTGACCTTTCAACAAATAAAAATATATTAGGATTTCAAAAAAAATTGAGGATTTCGTACACCATTCCTTGAATTAATAACATTATACTGTATAATATATTTTTTATATTTTATAAATAAGAATTGCAATGCTTAATATGTATAAAATATATATATATATATATATATATTTGATGTATAACGTCAATTACTCTTTGCATGAAATATCGAGAATAATCCATGTAATTGTATCGTGAATTTGTTACTTTACAGTTTTGACACTAACTTTGTAATACTACGTCGCGTTAACTCGCGTTTCCATGCAGATGTCGTTATTCATTTTAAATTTTCCTTGCTTAAATGACTTCACTAAATGTATTATAGTATATTGATTGAATTGTTGGTCTAGTTTCCTAGCTTATAGTGCCGCAGGTTTTAAGGTTCTGAGTTCGATTTACGAGATGGGTCATTAAAAAAGTTATCAGGTTTTTGGTTGTTCACATAATTTTGCATTATATCTCCATTGCTTATAGTCACCGCGGCCTAAATCGATCAGTACATTTATATGGTGCCCACCATATAAATATAGTCTACGCAAAGCTTTCAATGGACGTTAATTCTTAATCTTAAGTATCACGTCATGAAACTTATCGTAGCTCGTAATGTTTGTAAGATAGCCGATACGTTCATGTAGTACTTGACGTCAGTTGCCTTTATCGTATAGTTAAGAGTATATGCATACGAGATGCTTAGGATATGGTGTTAGGAAGTCGAACTTTATGATATTAATAAAATAAGCGGATGTGTGTTTATGGACATTATAATAGCTTTATATGATAAGAATTAATGGTTCAGCCATGAATATTATATTTTTAATGTCTATTTATTTATTGAAGAGTATCGGCTGTACGCAGGCAGGTATCCTCGCAATACCATATGTTGGATTCGATTAAATTTAACTCTTTTTTTTTATAAATATTAGAACAACATCGTATACATTACTCTGATCCTGATCTGGAAAATCAGAATTAACACCGTTACCATAAATACTCAGACCCATGACAACATAGAAAACTAATGAACTTTATCTACATGGACTCGGCTGGGAATCGGACCCGGGACCTTGGAGTGGCGTACCCGTGAAAACCGGTGTACACACGACTCGACCACGGAGGTCGCTTTCTCTCCAACTATTAGATCGAATACTCATTATAATAATAAAAATCTCAATAAAATACTATAAAGATGATATAAAAGTGTTGTTTCTCTTTAATTTAAATTATTAAATATGATTAAAATGTAGTCTGAGTTTAGTAAGCCTTGATTCGCATAATTATATAATTAAATTTAAAGTCGCATCGCATTGTGGATTATGACGTAGACTATAATAACAGTTTCGAATAATTTAGTAAGAGAATTAGCTTAAATATTTTATCAGTGATAATTTTTGTATTTTTGGTGAACTCTAATACATCGCTATTCATAATTATTTGTTCGAAAATTCCGTGGAGTTATCTAAAGTCGTGTACATAATACCAAGTATGGAGCTGTTAGTTGCGAGCCCGGATGAAACCGACAAGTTCCTTAATTTACCTCAAAGATACTTCTAAGCGAAGCAGTCTTGCTGTTTAGTTCTCGTCTCTATTTGTAACTGAGACGAACGTTCATGTAGTCCTTGAACAAGGATATAGTTTCTAAAACTATTACACGCTATGTTCATTCAGAGTTACGTTCAAAGTTATCAGTAGGTATATTATAGAACAACAAGCAGAGGGAATTTTTCAAACAAGTTCATTTCTTTCATTAGTATAAAACAAAGTCGCTTACCGCTGTCTGTCCCTATGTATGCTTAGATCTTTAAAATTACACAACTGATTTTGATGCGGTTTTTTAAATAGATAGTTTGATTCAAGAGGAAGATTTATATGTATAATACATGTACAATATAGTAGAGAAACGATAGTCCGGAATGGTATATGTTTATCTCTTGGGATAACTCACAATACCCATTTTTTATCCTTTACTTTTTACGAGAAATAATGGATTATTTTCGAAGCGATTTTAAGCAATACAGCATTAATCCTTATCCAATTAAGTACCTTAAATTCATATACATATAAATACATATTTGCATATAACCGAAGCCGGGGCGGGTTGCTAGTTTTAAATATTTTGATAGTTGTGGTTACTTATATATAGTTATTATTTAAAATTCTTACTATTTACACAACATTTTGATGTTTAAATAAACTAAACCTAAACTTAATAACTTCCGATTTAACAAGCATCAATCGCATTTGTTTATGGCGTTTGTTCTTCTAGTTTTTTTAACACTTGCAAGGATCACAAAGTTGAATGAGTTATAGACAATATAACTGAATAGCGCTCGAAAACTAAAAGTAACATAAAAACTCAAACACTGTATGACTATGGAACCAAAATTTTAACTAATTAAATACGCTACATTAAGTTTAGATATATACACGGTAAAATCGTGGCGTATGTTTTTTTATATAAGATAGGTGGATGGGCAAAGATGGGTCAGCTGTTGGAAATGAGTCATCTGTAAAACTACTATTCATAAAGAGTTTTTTTTTTAATGATATAGTTCCCTGCGTTGATGGAAAGTGATTACCGCCGCCCATGGACATCTGCAACGCTAGGGGGGTTGCAGGTGCATTGCCGGCCTTTAAGAAATAAATGCAAGTTCGCCTGGGTTCGTACCGCCCGTGCTTAACATATACTCGTATTATTCTTTCAAACAGCAGTACTTGGTGTTGCTGTGTTCGGGTTTGGCGGTTGTGTGGTCAGGTGTCAACAAGGAATATAAAATTTTACAGCGCTAATATTTATCGGCGGTCATGACCACTTAAAAATTATAAATTAAAAAAAAAAAACCGTTTTCCGGAACAAACCTATGCACAACAAAAACTCTTAATGAATATATTGTAAGATAGTGTTAGATAGCGCGTTACGTATCGGTGTGACAACAGTCATGCCGGTCAGCATTCCCGCACTCATTGGATTCAGTCGGAATTGCAAGACACGAGGCGCCGACGCAGCGAACTACTTGGACGAGTTCACCCGCAACGCTGGAATCGCTGGCTTTTGTTTCCAACATCGAGCAATTGTCACGTATTCGGTTTATTTTAAATGAAATGCTTTAAACAATACAAGAAACAAGGTAAATTAAAATGAAACTAATGTCGGCCTTATCATGACTATAATGTAAATCTATTTTGTAATATACTAAACATTTCAACAACTATAAGCATGAAATATAAAAAGATGATAAGCTAAGTATTGGAAATACGGCACGTGTTTTTGAATCAGGTCACGTTGGAATAAGGTAAAACGCGTTGAATATGGCATGAAGTATTTTATCTTCTCTACTTAAAAAATAAATATAAGGAAATTCATTTACTCAATAGGAAAGGCGGTAGTTTTACATTTTATAATTAATCTATATAAAGTGGCAATGGAACACATTTGAATTAATACTTTTTAGGCCACAAGATCTACTAAATAATAAAACTCTCATGCTTCTCATTATGTTTGACCTATCAGTTTATCTAACGTTGTTTTTTTGGCGCTCAAGGAATATTCACCATTCAAACTCAACTCAAACTCAAATTCCTTCAATATAGAAGCATTACACTTTCTTATTGATGGTCAAACTAAACATTACCACCGGTTCGGAAAAGGAAACACCCTGACCTGAGACGAACCGGGGAAAGAAACTCAGCGGCTCTTTTTTTTTTTCGTCAAATTAATTAAATACACAATTGTATATGAATAGAAACAGCCAGGAGGCGATCGTTTCATTCCCAAGGTGTGCTATCAAACATAAACTCACTTATTGTATAGTTAGTTAAATTTCGCAACAAAAGCATTTTGAACGCTTTCTGAGATCCTGTTGTAGAAGCACAAGCGCATTCCTTACATCACCAATGAGCCTTATTATACCTTGGTAAATAATATGTTAAGTTAATTTCACTGGCTCACTTATCATTCAACTGAGTCACCATAGAAAACTCAGTATTGAGTTTTCTATTTGGCGGCTAATATATAATTATGATGGGAAAAAATGGGTGGTGCTTTGCACCAAGCGTACCTCTTAGATTACATTGATCTAAAATTCTTTTTTTTTTTCAAATCAAATTGATATTAGCGCGTTCAACAATACAAAATCTCCAGCTTTATAGAACAAGTATAAATCCAGATAATGTCTTACATTTAAAATTAACAATATCCGAGGTACAAAAAGGCTTGTTTAGCATGGAAATGAGATGAACCTTTATTAAATATATTTTAAGCACACCAATTATTCTAGAGCCTAACAAAGCTCATTTTGCTAATTAAATGTATTGATCGTTCATATAACAGATTTTTTAATGAAACTACCTCCGTCCCAGATTCGTGCGGGTAAAATAAGATTATATAATTATATATGAAACCTAGGAAGGCTAAATTACCTAGTAATTTCTGGTCGTTTGCAGAACAAATGTTTACAACGCATACGAAAATTAATGTTTTTTTTTAAATATATGTATTTAAGATGACCACAATGTAACTCAAGACATGCTTATCAATCTACCACTTCGGGTTTTATAATTATAGACATAGTATTAAAAAGATATACACGAATCTCTTTATTCTGAGCACACGGTATAAACATTTGTCTCAGTGTGTCGTAACATAATCGAGTCGAAATTACTGAAGTATGAAATTTGGGGATTAGGTATATCTGGAGACGTAGGTCTCCGCTCTAAGAGGATTAGTTTGCGAAATATAATAAAAGAGGTGAAAATAGAGGTTAAAAAGATTATACCATAGTCTATTATATTTGAAATATGTATATTGTTTATTTTTTGTTTTTCTAGCTGAGAAGAAAGTGTTTCAGATATATTTTTTTTAAATCCACTTTAAAGGGAATTAAGGATGACGTAATTTTATATAAATTTTGTTCTATAGTAAGTTGGTTGATATAGTTATTCTAAAATATGTAATTTAATATGTGAGTGTGTGTGTGTTTACTAAAGCATATTGACATAAAAGGTCCATTTAGGTGTCAGAATATCTGAATTATTTGTGAAGGAAAAAAAGGACGTGCACTTGTGGTTGAAGATTTACTAGCACTGGGTATAATTTCATGACATCGTGATAGCTCGTTGCCAACTCTTCTGACAAACACAGTTAATTACGTCAACACTCAGAGAGTAACATTTTTGAGACATTCTCGCTGGATGCTACCAATGCTTTAAATTTATCTTTGCTTTTTTTGAAATTCTTAACGATTGTAACAAGATTCATCGAATTAAACCAAGTAAAATAAATGAAGTCAATTATTTACATAAACAATGCCCCACTAACGTTGGAAGCTAATAGGTTATGTTCTTCGTCTCTGTATTTAACATTGGAGACGAAGCATTGGCGGTGAAATATCTGATGAGTAGGTGGTATTTACCTGCAAGCTTGAACAAAGCTCCACCATAAAGTTTTATTAACAATATAAATATATTTGTATCCGATAGAAAAATCCTGTAAACAATACGAAATATGGGAAAAGGTTACGATAATCTGCTCTTTACAAAGGCTCTTTGATATTTTTCATAAAAATAAATATATGAGATCGAAATAAGGTTTTAAGTAAGCCATTGAATATACTTTGCAGATAAATCCAATTACAACGTTGGAGGTAAGCTATTTTTAGATAAAAACCGAAGATAATAATGGACTGCGTAGGTTTCTTCGTACATATAATCTTATTAACTTAAGGATTTTATCAAACAATTCGAAGACGCAAATATAGACCTTAAGATTAACCAATAGACTGCATTTCAAAATTTTAAAAATTTTTGTCAATTTGTCCATATGCTTATGTACCTTGTAATCTTATAAATTTGACTTTTATAAACATGGATTGTGTGTTTCTCGCATTTAATTATTGCTTTATTGAAACTCGCTCGAATGAGCGAATAACCGAATAAGAAATAATGAAAACTTACTTACTTACTGTAAAATGAAACAGGGATGCATAATAAAAGTTTAAAGTGAGATTGTTTAGTAGTACTAAATTCGAGAATTCGTATTTTTCGAATAATTTACTGTAATATTTAACCTTTAAATAAGATTCCTGTAATGTTATTATCGTGCAAATTACTCTCATTAATATTTTCCTTAGCTCATGACTATAAATTAATTAAAGTATAATAACTATCAATCTTCGGTTAAGGTTTACTAGCCACTGAGCTAACTCGGCTAACTTCCCAATTAATGACGTCGCGGAATTGTGGCGAGAATGCTACCTTTTGAAGCGCATTTCCAATGAATGTAAACGATAGGTTAAAGTTTTAATTACAATATTTTGTGGTCCAACGACCCTGTAACTTGTGCTCGATTAGCATCGATTATGGTATGGATTATGGATTTATGTATTTTACTAGAGACCATTCTGTTTTGTTCCAATGTGTAGTGAGCCAGCAAATTGCGGAGCCTTCGGCCACTTGATGAAAAAAAAAAAAATTATATTTATGTAAAGGTATATAATGTAATGGATTTCATGGTAATGGATGGATTGGTTCAGTTCCACGTATTCCACGTGGAACTGAACTGAAGTAAAATGTCCGGACAAGCACAAGTCTGTTTTCAAGTGTGTGTGTGTGTTAGTTAAATTCTGCCACATGTTTGTGTTTCTACAAATCCGCATTGGAGAAGTTTGGTGAAATAAGTTTCACACCTTCTCCTAATGAGAGATAGCCCAGCAGTTGATTATTTTTTATATAATTTTATATCATACAAATGTCAATATCAACAAACATACAAATATCATGTGTATGATATAAAATTAAGTCGTCATCGACGCCCATAAAAATCGGCACTGTAAAAAATGTTAACTATATAATAGGTGGTAGGGCTTTGTGGAAATCCGTCTGGGTAGGTACAACCCACTCATCAGATATTTTACCGCTAAACAGCAGTACTCAGTAGTGTTGTGTCCGGTTTGAAGGATGATTGAGTGTAACTACAGGCACAAAAGACATAATATCTTAGTTCCCAAGGTTGGTAGCGCATTGGTGATGTAAGGAATGATTAATATTTCTTACAGCGCCTTTGCTAATGAGCGGTGGTGACTACTTCCCATCAGGTGGCCCATTTGCTAGTCTGCCAATCTATACCATTAAATAAAAAATAAAACAAATACTACTCATTACATTGCCAATGCAGAACCAACCTAAGATTTTTATCCCCTCACCCACCTTTCATATAGAACACAATAATACTTATTATTTAAATTTTTTATATGCTGTTGCTGCCGACGACAAATTTTGTTTTTAAAAATTACTTTTGTAATTTATGTTTATGCATTCACGACATTATCGTATTTTTTGTTATCACCTTTATTTTATTCTTTACACTTTTCTGGCGTGAAATTCTTAATTAAGATTTTTTCATATTATTTTCTACCGTGATTGCACGAAACGCGATTCGCTATTGACAAGTTTTTATACAAGTAGTTAATTTAACTTAGTCCACAGACTTCAAGACTACGAGAGAGACTGTTAATTTAATCTACGTGTCTTTTATTTTTATACAACCCTAATTAAAAATGGAAGTTGAGAATTAACCATTTTAAAAATATTGTCATGGAAAGTTCTACAACAACATAACTAGAGCATATGACAGACATTTAATAAAAACGATTAATATATCTCGAGCAATATATGCATATAACTTTATATTATTTTGATCCTTGCATTATTATTTTTAAAAAATTACAGCCCGTCTATGTTCCACTACTAAGCAAATAACTGTTGTTATTTTAAAGATATTGACCTTATTCTGTCACATTTCCAATTTGGACAGATTGGATATGATTTATCCAATGTCTGCAACAATGACGATAATTGTATCGTCTTATGAATTTTATTTGACTTTATATAAGCCCGTTTGTGTAGGTGCTACACCCTCATTATACAATCTCAGCAAGCAGCTATAATTATTGTTGTATTCCGGCTTAAAGGTTGAGTGAGTTAATGTTAAAACAGGCACGAGAGGTGTCAAATCTTAGTTCCCAAGGTTGGTGACGCATTGGCGATGTGAGGAGTCGTTAACATTCTCTATGTAGGACGAGCATATCCTCTATCCTAGCAAAAACATAGATATGATAGGAATAAAAATTTTATACGAATTTAGAACCTTATTGTTTGAAGTCTGTTAAAAAAGAAAGGTTTACATTATTTTCTCTGCAGTAACGGATTAAACATTAAATGTAACTCCGTGGCCAGTATGCAGTCAGCTCGGTCAGGTCTCCTGAGGCGGCGTGGAAGCGACGTGTAGAGTGACAGGCGCAGAGCTCGTCAACTCGCCGAGGCAACGCTTTGTTCTTTTTAAATTTAATTTTAAATCTCTAACGTTTTGAGAGAAAGGTTATTTGAAATATGTTTTTTTTTTTTAATTATTTCGTTTCGTATTTCATTTAAAGACGCATTTAGTAGACCGAAATCCGACAGATTATTTCGTTAAATCATCAAAAGTTTCTATATAAAAGGATACAACAATAATACTTTCTTGATTATTGATGGTCAAAAATCAACTTTAATAATGCTAAGGCCCGAGAAAGACCAGCGAAACAAAGTCAATACAAATATTTACCACAATTTTTACAGTTACGTACTTTATATGAAGTATTTAGTATGTTTAATTCTAAAGGCTACTTATATATCTTGTTTAAAACACTAACTTTCTGAAAACGTCTGCTTATAAAGGTCTTTAGTTTGATTTAGTATTCCCGGTGTTTTTCAATATCATAATCCGATGTTTTGTAGATAAAACGCCGGACCAAATGCTTTTACGTTAATTCTGCGGAACGAGAGAAAAATGGAAAAACCTTATAATTTTTTATTCGTCTAACCCGGGATTGAAAATCAAAAATTTTAAGTTAGCCAATAGTCCGGGAAGCGCCACTAGGCATACTAATGAAAAAAAAATTAAGCGAAAAAAATATTTTGTTCTAATGCTATTTTAGTATCGCATTGGGTACCTTCAGATACATCCCCTTAAGTGTTAGCTGGGGCTTATGTTGGATTCTCACCCATTCAAAACTACTGAGATGGCATCGGAATCGCGTCATATAAAATAAAAAGAATTTAAAGACTTATTTATTAATGATAACACTTACAACAAACTTGTTGGTATTCAATATTAAAATTAATGGGACACTTGCCAAGAAGAAAGAAACAAAAAGAAGTAATCTTTCAAATTTTAATGTGTAAAGTAATAAAAATAAAGCCATTCGTAAATTTTCTTTTATGCCTTTTTTACCCGCACTGACGGGTAAATATTTTTTTTTTACAAAATTACTTATATTTATACGTCATATGCTGTTTTTTTTTTAATGCAACGCCGCACTGGAACCTTCACTCTACGCCATAGTTTAAATCTGAAATCTTCGTTTAAGACCTTCCTTCGTGTAACCTGTCTGCTTACATTTCCGTTTGAACTGCGAGACAACGTGTTCCGGTACTTTTGGTTACCAGACGCAATAAGACACGACACAGCCAGACTCTGAGATTGTCACGCGACTAGTTTACTTGTGTTGAATCAAGATAACGATTTTTTTTTAAATTAAACATTTCTAAAAGCTTATAAATATATATTTTGCTAATACCAGAGGAAAGCAGAGCCATGAAACTACGAATATTACATTATTGAGAAGACTAAATCAAAAGCCTTCTGATAACTTCACACAAAGAGATTTTATCAAAAAGTTTAATATTTGTCTGATTTAAACACACCTTTATAAACAAATGTGTATCACGAACATTTCACAGCATATCAAAAACAGTATCCGACATATAATATCGGAAGCTGAACCAACTGCGGTATCAAACCCACACCAATATCGAAAAACCATTTTTTTGCATAAAATGCAACATAGCCATTTGTGGAGATTAATAGATGCAGGAAGGGACTGAACAGTATAGAACTAAGATTTTAGGCCTAAGAAGATATTTTAATTTCATTAATTTTTAAAAGTTTTTTTTTGTTTTTTATAATTATTGATCTCTCATTGTTAGTTAATCTAAGTAGGTACATCATAGTAGTATAAGAAAATATATAAATTTTTGCTTAAAATAATCAATCACAGAAAAATTTACTATTATACCTTATGTTGTCCTTTAGTTATGGTAAAGAACGTTATGTTTTTGTAATAACTTGTTGTTTAAGAAAAAAACAATAAATAATTGTATTTCATTCACTATTGTCTTTACACTTTTATTATTTATTAAAAAAATAACATAGGATATTATACTGGGTCCAGTGCACCCGGTAGTGAGAACCTATCTGTGGTACAAATGAAGACGCGTCCTTGAAGGGCAAACATACTGATATTCATTTTTATTAATGTTAATACATATTATACTTCTTGCATGGAAAATATATTTAAAAACAGTAGGTCTTTTATCGCAGTATTTTCCGATCAAAAATCAATCTTGTCAATTTTAAAGAGACGCGTTCGTCGGGAAAGCGCTGATAACGCGGACTAAACGTCACATTACGTCAGCGTGCATGAACATAAACAAATATTGATGGTGTTTTATAAATATTCATGCACGTGAAAGGATTTATATTTCATACGATTGAAGCGGAATGATTTTCTTTTAAATATTTTTCGGAAGGTATTTATTTAATATTTTTATTCATATTGGATTTCTATTAATATCATATTCATAATTGTATTAAAGTTTAATCTGTATTTATCTTCATTTGTTAGAATGTGTAAGAAATTTTATGCATACTCACTTAAACGACTACGAAAATTCAGATTGATCAATACGTTCAGTTTTTTTTTTTTTTTATGACAACAATTATGATGTGGCAAACGAGCAGGAGGCTCACCTGATGGAAAGTGACTACCACCGCCCATGGACATCTGCAACACCGGGGGGCTTGCAGGTGCGTTGCCGGCCTTTCAGGAAAGAGTACGCTCTATTCTTGAAGGTTCCCAAGTCGTATCGGTCCGGAAAAACCGCCGGCGAAAGCTGGTTCCACAGAGAGGTTGTGCGAGGCAGAAAATGCTCAGTTATGGTTAAACACATAAAACTATGTGTATGTATATGTATATCATTGTGTTAGATAACTTATCATAGGAGATTTGGACATAACATCTTAGCCTAATAATCTTAAATAATCTTAGCATAATTCAGCCTGGACCTTTCATTATCGAGGTGAGCTATCATTTAAAAAGACGATATTATTTATTGAACGTACCTAACTCGTAAAATATTGACACCAGATTGCGATACGCCATTTTGATACTTGTATCTGATTCATTTTATACTTGCTGTAGTCAATGTCGCATATCTATTCTGACATTTGATGCTCGTGTTCGACGTTGAGTGTCGAATTTTTCGGTGAGACAGTTCTGTATAATTTTACTATTGAATATGTTTCAACGTTTTCTGAGATTTTTAAATTGTCCCACAAAATGTACTATATTGTCTGGAAGCGGAGGTTACAAGCTAATGTTTGTTTTTCGTATTATTAGTACGGTACGTTTGTCACGATTTCTTGCCTTTTATTCGTAACTTAATTAAAGAAGAAGGCACAGTCAATTATACTACTACCTACCTACTTACTAATTTAATAAATTAACCAGAAATTTGAAGAAAACTTTCGTTTCTTTTCATTGTCATTCTTCTTAGTATACAATAAGCTAAATAAAGTTATTTATATACCTAACTTTATTTTATTAGACGTATTTTTACCGAGACCATCTAAGTCCGGCCTGAGTCGTAAATTATTCGCTTAACACGAGGAAATGAGAATTCTCAACCAATTTCAAAACTATCTGAATTTAACTTATTACTTTCTTCACTTGTTTGTTCAGCAATATTTCAACCTGACACTATTTTACTTGGAAATTGAATTATTACGTTCATAAATCACTGTTTTAAAGAAAACTTTTTGCGAAAATATTGTTTTATACACCATTTATTTGTGTAGAATGCAGAGGACTGTTGACATGAAAATATATTATATTTATATGACGTTTTTTTTTAATAATAATGTAATTTAATTGATATTAAATACAGTATGCTTTAAGGCAATATTTTGTTAGGCGGGCATATGAATAGTCCATATGGTTATAAATTGTCACAACCGTCCATTTAAATTGGCGCTGTATGAAATTTAACCATTCCTTACATCGCCAATGAACCACCAACCCTGGGAACTAACATGTTATGTCGCTTGTCTCTTTATGTTCCTTATTCACTTGTTGTTATTATGTTGTTAATAAGAGCGTTTTGATCGTATATTGGAACTGATTTTATAAACGCAAAGGACGCTTTAATACTCAGTCGTACCTTTTGCGCAAAGATACAAAACAAAAACAAGCTTGCATAGTAACTTTAAATATATAATAAATGAAACAGTATGAATATTAAAAGGTTTATAAAGAATAAACAAACCATAGAAAGTCAAGAAACAATTTATACACACTCAAACACCTTGTGGATTCTACTACAGAGAAATACTTACTATTGATATATTTGTTATAAGGAATTGTGTTTTTTTTTTCAAGTAGGTAATTTGTTATTTCTCATCCAGATATTTTGTTATATCTAAAATGTGATACCGAGGAATATAGCTAGGAAAGTTTATTTGTAACTCTGCACGGTGCATTGGGCGATAAAAAACAAAAACAAGAGTGGAAATGTATTTAGGCAATATTCACGGAATATTAATAAAATATTATATTGTCTGACGAGAATAAAAGGCAGAGAGAGTTAAACACTGCTCGTCTGCTGAACATGTTCCTTCCCCCTTGTCGAAATCCTCTGTCTGTGTATTCTCGGTCTAATTTATTTGAAAATATTTTTAGCTGTCGTGAGGTCAGTCCTAGTGAATGAGTCTAAAATTTAGGTTACACATTTAAATTAATTTATTAAATCGCAATGAAATGTGATCTTAGAATAAAGCTATTTCATTAAATAATTGATACCTTACACTTAATTTTTTTTGCCAATAAATACTTTTCTTGAAAATATGATATAATATTTCTCTTACAAAAATGCCTTATTCTAAGAAGATTTTCTCCAAAGAAAGTTAATCTCGATCAAAAGTGATTCGATTACAGCTAGGAATACTCCCGAAACTTCGAAAACTGGAGATTAAATCACACGTGAAGATAATAGGAGTTAGAAAATTTAATTTTGAACGAATATTTTTGATAAAACTGATGACTGATATGATGCTCATTAAATTAGAGATCAAGAATATCTTATTATAAAAGTTCAGCGCTGTTTTTTTATTTTTCGCGCCCGACGTAAATTTACTTCAAATTCTTACTATTGAGCAAATTGGCCAACTGACGGAGTGGTCACCACCACCCCTAGACATTGGCGCTAGAAGAAATATTACCCATTCTTTAGACCACCGATGACCCGCCAACCTTGGGAGCTAATATGTTATGCCTTGTGCGTACACTGGCTTATTCACCCTTCAATTCGGTTCACAACAATATTAAGTAACTGCTGCTTGGCGGTAGAATATCTGATCAGTGGATGGTTCTTACCAAGACTGGCTTGCTAGTTATACCAAGCAGATCATAAACTTTTATTTTATATACTACATTATTAGGTATATTATATATATTATTATTAATGTTCTAACAGTTCGCTTAGTAGTTGAATTTTGCTGTAGTCATTTTTGGATAGTTGTGTAAAATACATATTATAATATTTTTTTTATTATATATTATACTATATCTGCTAAAGTAATAAAAGTTAAACAGAGGAGGCCAAGTAATTCTAGGGTTTTGTCTTTGCCTGTACATATTCATGAACTTTATTTCACAAGCTATTAATTTGCAACGGATTTATTGAAATATATTTAATAACTCGAATTCTTCGTAATTCAGAGATTCTCGGTAGATATTTTTATACCATATCAATGTTGAAGAAGTAATTATAAAATGTAATTGACTTTCTTATATTCTATAATGAAATGAGATTAGGAATTTGTTTAAAAAATATTATAATTAAAATCAAAGTTACTATTATATCGAGTTTTCGAGAAAATTATAATTTACTGTTAAACATCATGATCACGTGGACTCTGTCACTGGACGTCTGTCGCTATCATTAACATCTATATTATTTAATTTTACTTTGATCAACGTAAGAAACTGAAGGTCAGTTAGGTTTTTGGAGACAATCTGGTTCGGATCCCTTACCGTACTGTTGCCGTGATATAATAAAGTTGCAGGTTCAGTCGTTACTCTTTCGACTGGATTCATATCCGATGGTGGTAGCCCGTGGTAGGTAGGACGGTGGTAGTTGGGTAGGTACCTCACCGCCAAATAATAATGTAATTGCTATATTCCGGTTTCAATTGTGAGTGAGCCAATATAACTAAATTCGCGAGGGACATAACATCGTAGTTCCCAAGGTCGGCGACGCATAGGCAATTTCTTTGTTTGGTGGTACATTTGGCAGGTTTTAGGTAGCCTATTTTCTTTAATATTTTATTATTTAATTGGAATGATATTTATGAATAATAATTCCCTGAAATCAGCATACCTGATATTTATATATATATATTGGATATTGTACGATAGAAAATCGTTTGAGTCGAAATTATTAATTTACAACTGAGTCCTTCGGCCCTCGATTTCTAATGTGAATAATGTGTATTGATTATATTTACCTTCGTATTTCTAATCAGAAATTCAGCTCGTGCCATTGTCTAGGACCGAAGGGTACATCTCCAAAGGCTTAAGATCCAGACGACGTGAATTAATAGCGTGATCGGAATCTGTTTTGAAATAGGCAGTTAGTTACCCTTTATATTTTGCATTTCCATATAAAATCTATTTCAAAATATAATTATATAGAGCATTAGTTTTTACCACCACCTTATAACAAATCAATATTCGTGACAGTCGTGAAATGTTTGAAAAATGTTTTGTTTTAATAAATCGAAACCAAAAATTTTAACGAAACGTTTGACGTCCCCGCCCGTAACTTGAAATTTCTATGTATGGTTTTAAATAGGCCTATGTTAAATATCCCTGTCCGATACTGTCATTTATCAATAAATATTTGATCATGTATGTATGTACGTAAAAGATTTAAGATTTTTCCAAAAATTGTGACGTACATGCGGTTAACACTAAGAAAAAGTCTAATACTATTACCTAATGCCTTCGTTTTTACCACATGATCCGGATCACGAGAAAACATTCAATAATTATCAATTGAAAATAAACGTTAAGTGTGTTGAAGAAGAAGAAAAACGACCGTCATGCTATTACAAATAAAAAATAATAATTTTCATATTGTAATGTGTATAAATTAGAGACTAAAAAAGAAAGTTTAAGGCTTAAGTCAGTCAGGACGAACGGTTTTATAAGTATTTACTATTTAGCGATTCTATTGACTTTGTTCGAAAGTCATACGAGTAGAAAAGAGAATAGTATCACTACAGTACGCGTTGGCAAGAAAAATACCAAGTAACTTATACAAATGATTTAAAAATAAAATGAATGGGAAAAACTTTAAGAGTTCATGACAAACAGAGAAACTAGAAATATAACCCGACGTGTTCACAAAGGGTTTACAGCTAGCGAAGTGAAGTGAATAATCTACACTGTATTTATTTTACTCTATTTTACTCGTTTCCACTTGACTATAAATATTTGAAACGGTGTGTCGCTTGTACACTCGTAATTCCATAACAATAAATCAACATAGTTCAAATTTTATATCACGCTGTTCCCTGGAGGAATGACTTCTCCGAAACCCATTTAACTTTATTTATGCGTCTGAACGCCACTGAGATAATCACCGATTTAGCAGAAGGGATTGTTCTGGTCGTAATAAAAATCACACCTTAGGTAGGTTTGATTTTTATCGCAGACAGACTTTATTGTTGTATTAACTTTAAATAGGATATTCTAAATTCAACGGAAAATATACTATAATAAATAGGTATATGTGGCGAATTTATATAAGGAAAATTTTTATTATTGTTTTTGTTTTTCCTAGTTTGTTAATGTCTCTTGAACTACTTAAACGCAGGGGGCGGCAAAACTTCACGTTAACACTTAAAAAATCGAAAACGTGTTCAGAGTGTCTAAATAAAAATATTTAATTAAACTATATCATTCAAATTGTCTTATTTTCAAAGTGGTTTCAATTCATCAAATTATCATTCAAAGTGGTTCATTGAAAAATAATGTTGCGTTAAACATTTTCGTTTTAACGTAGAACCTCGGGATCTGTCGCCTTATATGTATGTAGCCACTAGACCAAAGAGTCATTCATCTCTAAAGTCTTTTGTTAACGATAAATATTAATAAGGGTATACAGCTTATAAATTCAAAAGTAAAAATAAAAGCTTAGAATTTTTTTCTCCCAAATGTAAACCAACCAATCCCAATGATAAATCCATTCTACGTGACACGCACATTATCACGCCTCCATTTCCTTGTCCGACTTTTTATAATTCAAAGTGTAGTCACTTATCCGTCCGTCCGTGTAGTATTTCAGACGAACTGACAATAGATGTTTTTCTTTGGCAGTTTATTAAGCTTTCTTTGCCATTGTTTATTTTTATTACTATATAATTAACCCAGTCTAATTTTATTAATTAGACTGTAATTTACTTTACAAGGAAATTAACTTAACTTTAATAGGCTTGAGGAAAATCGGTCTGGGTTAGTTAGGCCTTGAGTTATCGTCTACACCAGTTAGGCAGGGGATTTGATGGACTCTTCCTCTCTACGGAGAGCCCCACCGATTGAAGTATGTCTGTATGGTATACATTGGCTCCTTCGGTCCTTATCAAGGACGGTCATAGCAAGTTTTGCTAAAGTCTATACCTTCGTATTCCAGTACCCTCTTAGAGCCTAGATGACTTCTGAAGATTAACATTCAACAATAACTGTTCTACCACCAAATAATAGTACTTTGTTATGCTGAGTTCCGGTTTGAATACTAATAGAGTCAGTATTATCACACAACATAGCAACTAATAAAAATATATATATTAAAATATTCCACAACTTAAATAGCAGTTATATATTTCTACAGCGTCGTCAACTTTGGGCGCAGATGACATCTAAAAGAAATGAAAATATTGGTCACAATCACGTGTTCAATATTGGCTTATAAGACACTATGTTAATGTGTCATTAGTCTCCTTATCCGTAATTATTAGAATTTATTCGAATATCAAGGAATTTATTTAATCGATGTTAAATATATATTGGAGTGTCTTTGAATGTTGTCCAACAGTCGGTAAGAAATCGCTGTAAGTTTAAAAGACAGGTATTGTTTCAAAAAAATATAAAATAAGGATTTATACATATAACAAAATAAATTAAAATAAACCCTTAACGCTGTATACTTCGCGGCCGATTATCTTTTTATTTACTTGTTTATTTGTAAGACGAGTTTTCGGTAAATATAATGATATATAGTGAAAAACAAATCTGTACAAATATAATATCGAAAAATAGTAAATAGTAATCAATCTGATAATATCATATTCAAATAGATTTAGAAACTCGATAATTCAGCTTGGGGCCACAATATTTCATGATTTCCTTATTATTTGAGAGTAAGTATCTCAAATTACAAAAATAGTCCGTAATACACGAGAATCTGAAGCAAGACTTTCTATAGTTTGTTTTGAAAAAGTAGCTGTAACTTTTTGGTGGACGACATATAAAATTTAAATCAAAATAATATTATTTTATGACGTCTAGTATGGTCGAGTAGTGTGTACATCGGTTTTCATGGGTACGCCGCTCCGAGGTCCTGGGTTCGATTCCCGGTCGAGTCTATGTGGAAAAAATACATTAGTTTTCTATGTTGTCTTGGGTCTGGGTGAATATGGTACCGTCGTTACTTCTGATTTTCCCTAACACAAGTGCTTTAGCTACTTACATTGGGATCAGAGTAATGTTTGTGATGTTATCCAATGTAATTTTATTTATTTACTGCATATTTAGTTATTGTGTATTTTTAATGAGAGCAACTTGATGCAAAATTTCCAAATCTCGCAAGGACAGGCCTCAGCCTAGTAGAGGGTTTCTTAATTAAATAATTAATTCATCAATAAATAAATCAATTTCGATGTTTATCATCAATTTTTTTTAAGTTATAAAACTTTTTACATATTACAGTCCAGTTAATGAAGAATAACCTAAATAATATTCTATTTGAATGTCAAGGCATATTCACATCGATGTCGTTATAAATTTTAATAATTGATAAAGTATTTGAGCTCTTTAAAACAGTTTAGTCTCCAGCAGAGTTGGGTGTGGCTTACATTTGTTGAAATGTACACGTAACTTGTAAATGTAGTAAGACTAAGAGAAAATTGTGTATTAAGCGCATTTATAAATTCTATCAGCACTAGCGCCTTACCGACCCGTATAGGGGTGCAAAACCACTTCATCAGCAAAAATATTACAAGTGTCTGATAACATTTGGTTCTGACAGTGGCAATAAAATAAAAAATATATATAATCCTGTCCGGGTTTATACCACATACTTATCATTTATCAGGGTTTCAAAGGTGAGTATGAGGTGTCAAATGAGAGTGATGGAAAAATCTTATCACTTTCACCTGTATAGTTAAAAAGTATATCTCAATGTATAGCGAGAGTGGTCCCATTATTAGAGCCATTTTTTTTAAATACGTGCATATGTGCTATCTTATGATCAGTGGTCACCACTATCAATACATATGGTGTTGTAAGAAATATTAAACATATCCTACAAATTTTACATTTCTTGAAGGCCGGCAACACACCTGCATGATAAACCCCGGTGTTGCAGATATCCATGGTCGGTGGTAGTCACTTTCCATAAGGTGACCCTTCTGCTCGTTTGCCACCTATAGCATAAATAAAAAAGACATCGCCAATGCTCTACCAACCTTGGCATAAAGATGTTACGTCTCTTGTGCCTATAGTTACACTGGCTCAATCACCCTTCAAACCGGAATATAACGATACTAAGAATTGCTGTTTGGCCATAGAATATCTGATGAGTGGATGATACCTACCCAGAAAGACATAAGAATACCTTCCTATTTTTCCTGTTAACCTATCTACAAAAACTTTCTAAAACTTGCTTATAAAGCCTTAGACACTGAATTTCTGATTTCACACTACGGTTAGGGTCATTATGAAAAAGAAGGCTGAATTTACATGACACATACGCAATGACGTATTTTTAAAAGCTCACAGTTGACATAACAAAACGATATCCTAAAAAATAAATACTATGATTACAAAGGCATTAGACAAAAGAAAATATCCTAAATACCATTCGAACTTCAAAAAGAAATTGGAATTATATATCGAGCCACTGTACGAGTACGAGTATTGAATAGTTTTAAAATGGGTATTAATCTTCCCTCTGAGTGATGAATAGTTTTAAAATGGGTACTAATCTTCCCTCTGAATGATAACGTCTAATTAAGTTTATTCAGCAATCTCTGGTGCCAAAGCCATCTTATCTTGCCCAAAACTGTAATTTTGTATAAATTCAAAAGGCTTTAACACAATACAGTTATATACAATAGTGTTTTCTCGAAAGTGTCTATTACCCCAAGATATTAGCTGCCATCAAACCGAGTTTCATTACAGCTCTGTTTTTTCGTAGAAGAAATATTCAACAAAATTGTTTTTTGGATTAAACGAGTGTGCCAGGTATTCTGTAAGTACTTACGGTGATTTTCAACGATGATATGGTCCAAATATACAAATCAAATGGAACATAAAAATGATTACTTACATAATAATACCTTTAAGTTACGTCTAAGTTTCTGGTTACGGTAATGTAAGTTTTGGAATAACCTATAGTAACTCTATAGTCGACTAGAGGAGACCAACACAACAGGAGATATTAGGCGCAGTACCGAGGGCTTTAAGTTCTTTCTGGGGCACGTATGTGTAACACTGCCAACTTCTGAACTTCAATCTGCTACTGAGAATTTATTGCTTTGTATTTGCCCCCACACAAATAATATTTGAAATCAATAGATTTATATTTCAAGTACATGAATAACGATGCAATGGATTAATTATAATAACATTGAATAAGTACATACATATACAGCTTATTATCCAGATTACAGCACACTAACATACGGATATAATCGCGTACGCTCAAGAATGCTTTAGCGCGCCCCTATCTATATCTGTTGCATTACAGATTTGCTACTAATAATCACGTATCTTAAGATATTGATCCCTTAAGCGTGTCTTACGATGTAATATATTAATATATTATTGATTTAACCCCATCATATGTTTTTTTTTTATTACAGGTCCTGACGATTCAACAGAAGTTCAGTTTGTGACCGCGAAAGGTACAAACTCGTTTTATAAACGTTTTATAAAGAATAATTAAAAAATATTATCGTAAAAGACAAATGTGTATAAAAACTTATAAATAATATATTTTTATTGATCAACGTGTGCATTGGAAGAGTGAAATTATCATTAAGAAATAACGATTAATACAAAAATAAATAAATTTCTGAGGATGAGTATTAATTACACAATTTTGGTCTACAGGAATTGTTTTTAAGCAAAATCGATAGTGTAGCAATTTATATTAATGTTGCTTTTTTAGCGATAACAACGTTTGTTGTTATTTCTTAATTGAAGTTATTGTCGTACTTTATATAAGGAATATAATAATATAACTAGCGACGCTCCCCCCCCCCGGCTCCGCACTGGTGCTATGCTGATTGCTAATACTAAATATACTACAGTATGTCTTTATATACAACATTCACAGTTTTTCAAACATTAGACAATACAAATCACATCAAAATCCTTTGTGTAATTTTACAGATCAAATCATACGTACCTAGGGACAGGGAGACAGCGATATGCGACTTTGTTTTATACTGTATAACGATGAGCAAACTAACGGTTGGCGTGCGTTGTATTGCATCTTATAGCTTATTGTAAACAATTATCCCATACGCCTCGCTGAACACCTATTGTACGTCAGCGGTATAGTGTCAGAAACTTCACGCGAGTGCCAATAACAACTGTCCGATGTGTCAACTGAATCGGTTGGACGGTCCGCGAACGTATAGAATACGAACGTACACAAGCATTTGTTGCTATATTATTATGTAATGTTAATGTATCATAACGTTCATTACTTAACATTATATTTATGCTAACCTCGTGTCACTGAAAATGTCACTGAAGATAATGTAAGAAATTTATTGAGAAAAAACAAAAATTGTTTTGTTGACCGTTCTTTTCATTTTTCCGGGACACTTGTCCGGGTCCTTCAGATAACTTAATAAAAATAGGGTTTTTTTCCGCCTTTTAACGAAAACAGATTTGTGATATTTTTAATGTTACAAATTTTCAGTATACCTATATAAACTTGAAAATGAAATTGTAAACCTTTTCTCGTTAGAATTGAATTGACGCTTAAAAAAATCAAAATACGAGTCGCTCATTGCAGTTGGTTAGTGACCTTCAAGACCGTCACATTTAATTATTGTCAGGCACAAAGCCTCACCGCATACGTAATTAAAGGGGTTAGTGAACTAAATGATATTGATACTGTTCCATTAATATATTTATTTAGTTTCAAGTATTCTGTTTTATAACATAACTTTCAGGTTAGTTATTACGTAGTAGGTCAGTTATTACGTAGATATTTAAATTGTTTCAGACTCTCTTTGTGATGTTTAAACATAAGCTTAAATTATAGTTTTGTAAAAGGACCAATAATATTTATATTTGTACTCGTGATGCTCTTGAAAGATATATTATGTTTGAACTAGAATTCGTTTATTTATTTGGCATTCGTAATTCGTTTAAATAGTATTCGAGATAAATAGTCTGTAGTTAACAAAGCTCCAAAAACCCTAGGGTAAGTGTAAGTTATTTAAAAGCAGCATATATAAATTCAACCGCAGTACGTACTCATGCTACGTAGGCTACAAAGTTCATTCAATTCAATCGAATCAGTTATAGCGCGATTGAGTTAAAAATATACAAATATACATTCACACACATAATCTAAGAGATAAGATAAACAATGAAAAAAAAAATTATGTTCGTGAAGTGTTGTCCGTTTATCTGAATATTACGTATTAATGAATAGGTCGTCAGTTATCGAAATAAATAAAATATGAAATAACGCTAATGGTTTTTGTACGAAGTGTAAAGTAATTTAAAACGCGAAATTGCTCGCGGAGGCTTTGACAGGCTGTCATCGTGGACACGCTGTCAAAGCTGTCAGTGCCGACAGCTGGACGCAACGAGTTATACGTTCACAAATCACAGCTCTTGTAAAAATTGCGCAAGTTGAAAATGTAATTTCCCTTGACTGTCAGATTAAAACTGCAAAGGAGAATGAGCAAAACTGCGTGAAATATCATGGACATCAAGACTTACTGCGTTACTTCCGTAAAATGATATTAAGTATTAAAAATAAGCGCTTTTTTAACATATGTTTTTTAGTGTTGAATCAGCACTTTGTCCGTGCTATTTTTAATAGTGAATTAACTCTAAATTTATTAATAAAAAAAAATGTTCTAATAATATTGATTTAGGTAATATTTGTTGTACGATGGAGAAACTGTATTTAGAAGCGTAAAATATAAATATTTGCGATCGATTGTTACGACACCTACTTAGATACCTTTGTTATTAACATTTAACAGAACCCTAAATTGTTACGAAAATGCCTAACGAAAAAGAAAAGTTTTGAGACCAGCCAATTAAGCAAGATATATTAAAGTGTACAAGTGTGTCTACAAACACGGCTCCCTATTCCTTCTCTCTCACACTTTCATAATCCGATGAGAGGATAAATCCGACACCATCGGAAATACTTCAGGCGCAGGACTAATAGAAAATTGACTTAACTTTTAAATAAAATTATAAAAGTCATATAAATCAAATACGTCGTCGGTTAGGGTGTCGTTGTGTCCAAAACCCGTGAAACTTCCCTGAGTTATTTTTGGGACAGAAAACAAAAGTTACCAGTCACGGCCTCGACGCCGAAACAGTTCAATTAAACTTGTTGCCAAGTCCATGAATCTCTTTATAAAAGTTTCTTATGAAATTAGCAACTATGAATAATAACTTTGCGAGAACTTTATTTGCGGTCTTTTTGCTAAATACTTGTTACAAATAATATTTGATTGCATTTGTATCATTATTATTGTACACTAGCATTAGCAAATTAGTTATTAGTACTTATGTAAAACATTCTTAAAATAAAATTTGGTCCATTAAAGCCCCTGTTTTTTTATTTGATTTTATCGGATTGGTAACCATTTTCAACTTACAAAATATATTATTTGATAAAATAACACTATTGGTAAATTCACAAAACAAACAAAAGTGATCATCGTAGGCAGTGTGATATTATGTCTTTAAAAGCAATTGAAATCTATCTATTGACTCACGAAGGCGCGCCCCTACATGCTTAATTATCGATGTGCATTAATATGTCTTTGTGTGCGTGAGATGATATTCAGGATGCACCCACGTGATATATTTACGATAGTTCATTATAGATTTTTATGGCATTTAAGACATTTCGAAGTTTCCAAATTAATCTGAACTAGTAAATAAGTAATATTCTTTAAATACCCACTAGGCCTCTTACCCTCTCGAGGAGGTTTTTCATCCTATACGTGCAGGTTTCAATTAAAACATGGAGTTAAACACATGGATATTTATAAGGTCAGGTTCTATCTACAATCTTCGATATATTAACGTTTATGACATAGCATAACTTTATAAATTATTGTGAATCGATTGAAAAAAAAATGATAATCGATCTATGTTCCAATATTATTTACAGTTTTAACGCAATGTGTGGTTTGCTTGGATCACGATAACAGTATTTTCACATTCAAGATGAGCTCAGTTTCTTTATAAAAAACAAATACGTGGGAACATTTTATAGAAATAGCACAAACTGCTCAGTATAACAACAGAGTCGAAAAACATTTTACGTATCAAAACACAATTTGTGAAAAAAATATATAGTAATAACAATGTTTGGATACAAAGCCGTACTTGTTAGGTAAACAAGAACAATGTTGGTGTAGTAAATTGTATTTTTATATTCATTTTATGACAAAATTGAAAACTGTTAACTGTTATTCTTGGATTTTCTTATCGATCTGTCCACTTTGGGATTTTGGTACGTGACAAATTTTTCTCAAACCCAGTCATGAATGTCGCATCATATCTATAAAGGCAGACAGACAGAAGTAGAAGATTTAGTAACTTTCCTATTTAAAAAAATGAGATGATTACGTAGTGTATGATGTTTTAAAATGTATTTTAATGATGATGATTTTTTTTAATGTTATATTTTGGATTAAGATCTGATCTGATGGAAACCATAATCATATTACACTTTTGCCTCATGTCATGAAAAGGAAACGTTGTGGCCGAAAATGCTGAATTAATAAGAAAGTAGCTCCAATATAGATCCTTACTAAAATTATATGTTAGACACGTGGAATTTGATAAAATAAATAAAAAATCTAAAATATTTTACAATCCCTCTAATTGCATCCACTGTCACCAGAGTGCATTGACGATAAGAGAATCGTAATTGCTCCGAGAAAATTGTGCGCCCATATGTCCTAACATTTCACGCGATCATAATTCAGTACATTGATTAATTACTTTTACACTTTTGAATTTGATCTGTGTACATTAATCTAACAAAATAATTTGAGTAATGGTAAATTGTCGAATTTAGCTTTTTCTTTCAATAATATTATTTTAATTAGATAGATGAATAATAGATAGTTTTAATGAAGCTCAGATTGATGTTATTCACAGTTAATCTGAATCATGAGTGTTTTAGCCCCGCGTTTATTTTTTACAGTCTTCAAACGAACACAACATTACAGCAATGTTTTTATCGTATTCCTAGGGCCATAGTTCTACTTAATTATACAAATGTCAGACAGTACAATTTCCGCGCCTCATCTGCTGCGAGCTCCCACACGTAATGCGTCGTATCACCGGCCGCCGGCCGGGAGCGCTCTCGCTGCGATGAGGCATTAAACGAATTATGGACTTTGCATGAACAAGATCTGTGGCTTTTACGACTGAGTTATATAGGAAATGGAGCATCAATAATGTATATGTTTCCTGATTTCCTTATTCCATATTTATGTTAACGGAAATTTGTTTATTACGCTTATATTTGATGCACGAGCGAGCCTACATTATTTTTATGGAGAATTAGATCTTCTTTTTTTTAAATGAGACAGCTACTAGTACGTGGTGAAATTTGGTTATTTGGATACACTATTTAAATTAATTAGATGTTATAATTATTGTATTAAATAAAAGTAAAAGTAAAGTAACATTCTGTGAATGACACACTGCTGGACGAAGGCCTGCTCTCCTTTTGAGGAGATGTTTTGGAACTTATTCCACCAAGCTGTTCCAGGATGTTTTCGAAAATTCAGCCGTTCCTGCTTATATTCAATGTGGTATATTGCATTCTGACAGTTGATCTTGTTCTGCAATTGATTTCGAGTTTGTTTTTACAGAATAGTTCTACGAGTCGTTTTATTACTGTCAGCCACAGCATCATCGTCGTTTAAGATGAAGTAGATGTAACACACCTACTGTATTCATTTAAATGTATAGGTAATTAGGTTTTTATTATTACGGATAATACGACACAAAATAGAATTGTCTGTTTAAATAAGGCTTATAAATCGTCAATCAAGAGAGTTTTTGGAGACCAGTCATCATTTGTCACATCAATAGGAAGCTATTTCTTCATCTCATGAAACACTTAGTGTGATAAAAACTGAGAGTGGGAAGTTGCGTGATTGATGATCTTGAGATGTGAGCGTTCAGGCTTGTATTGAATTATTTTTATAGATTAAAAATTTTGATGTGGATGTTGCGTTTATAACTTTCATACTCTCTGCTATAATTACTATAATATAAAATAATATAATAATATTATGTATGAATAGGTATTGTATAATTATTTGAAAAAGGTTGTTCATATAGGTAACAGTATATAATTTAGAATTTGTAAAAAAGTATAGTTGTGAGGATGGGTTATAAAGTATTTAGCTCTAGGTAAGGCCGTAGGTGTCTGGGAAGCCTGAACATCTAATTGAAGCTCGCAAATGATTCTTTTCAATCGTCATGTTACAGGCTTAAACTGAATGTAAGTTAGGAACGTAGGTTTTACGGAGAAACGCCAGCAACGACTAGGTTCCCTGAATTAAATGTTTTAGGTCTTTTAATAAATTTATTTTTATTGTCTAAATATTCTTTCCAATTTATTGATTTAAAGGGAACCCCCGGTTTCATAGTGTCTCGGGTCCAGAGCGGACAGAAATATTAATAAAATATTTTAGTTTATCAAAATCTTTATTGTTTCGAATATATTAAAGGGGCACCATTATTACAGAAAACCTTTTCGGTTTTAGATATCAAATAAATATTCTTCTTCACTATATACAAAATTCGGTTATTTTATTAATTAATTTAAATCATAAGATGATTTCATTCTAAAGTAATGTCTATGTTGGGTCCAGAATGGGCATACTCCTTTCATAATTTGCTAAGTTAAATGTAGGATAGAAAACATTAAAAAAAACACTTGATAATTTTACAGTCCAGACCGCAAGCAAACCAAGACGCAATAACAAAATGAAATCATTACGTCAACAAACTTTAACATAACTTTATAATTAACGAAATGAACAATAAATTTTCCTTATATACGAATACGAAACACACGTGGTCAAGTTACTTCCGTTTCAGTTAATCGAGATAACGAGGTTCCCGTATTGTGGGGCTCAGTGCAGTGCTTTAATTAAACAAAAACGTCTTCCAATACTAACGAAAGCATCACAATTAACTATAAAAATGATATATAAGACATTTGATAGTTTTTAGAATTATCAGAATTTTTATAAACGCCGGTTGCCTTATTTAATTTTAAGCAAATAATGATTAGTTGGGGTCTTATTAAATTTTTTCTATATCATTAACGTCTTAATGTAAATAATTTTTATGTTAATAAATATTGCATAAAAAAACTTAACGTAATATTTATTTTTACTATGCAAAAAAAAATTATTTAGGTAAAATTATTATCTTTCATTATATATATATATATATTGGTTTTTATTTAACGCATGTGTGACGTGTGCGTGTTACATTGATGTGATTGGATAGGGGCACATAAAATCTACACTATAGAATATAAATTGATTTAATATTAATATCATATTATAGAAATTCAAAAAAAATAAGTACATGAAAACTCAGTGATGCTTACCTGGTTTTGAACTCGCGAACTACTATCTACTTGTCTTATCAACTAGGCCATCTCGGTCAATAGCACAGAACGAAGCAACAGTCTGTTAATGAGTCTTCCGGGCAAAGACCTCCTTTTGTGAAAATGGTTTCAAGTTTATTACACTGCTGCTCCGATAGATAAATGGATGGTGCAGATTTTGTGTATAAACACGAATTCAGCAGATGAAAATCCAGTTGAAATGTACAGCGATCTTGTGGAATTCCATATCAATATGATAATTTTTTAGATTGCATATATTTTTAGCTTATGTTTTTTTTTCTTTATACCTATAATACTAATAAAAATTATATTTATACAAGTTAGCTTTGATTTATATTGTCTCAATATTTAAAGATATATTTGAGCTTTAAATAAATATTTTTGGAGAGATATAAATTGATACTACAATATAAACCTTTGTTCACGTTGATATAATATTTGGTATTATATCAACGTGAACAAAGGTTTAATTTGGTCCATTATTAATTTTAATCTAATATTAACAAAACGTAGAAAATGCGTATTATGTAATACAAGAATACAGAACAAAAAGTATGGCGAGGTAAATAAATTGAATTGAATATATATTTGATTACGTATTTTATTCGAGAAAAAGAGTAACTACTGAATGTCTCGGCGGGTCTTTTCGGTAGAATTAACATTACGAGCCGTTGGTATTTTTTTACATTTAATTTATTCCTGTTAAATGATGATTAAAAAGCATTTCATTTAAAATTCATTATAAAGTATCTACTTGAATAAATAATGTTTAGATTTTTAATTTTGATATTCGTAACAAAATGAAATTAAAAATAAAATGCCAAGAGTGAAAGATTTCAAATAAATCTGACAGTTTGACGTAATGACGTTCGGAAAGCTAGACTGTCTCTTCTTATATTATAATATGGAAGCCTTTTGAAACTCTATTACAGGGAATGTGTTTGTTAAAGTATGAGCTATCGGATGATGGGTTTATTCCGTCAAAGAACACTGCTCCGTTGGTATGCCTTTTCCCTCTTTTTCTCTTTCAACGATATGGCATATTATACAGTTTCTTTCTCTATATAGTGGTTATAGCTATATATATATAGGTTTTACACGGATGTCTAATAAAATTTTCTATCTCATAATTTCATTATTTTCAAATGTTTTTAATTTATTTAATTGTGTTATTTAATAGATGCAATATATAGCTAAAGTTATTGTCCAACGTCCTACTGCGACTCCAAACGTCCCAAATATCTCTCTTTTTTTTTTCTTTTCACGCAGTGGATGCCTTCCGATTGGTGCCCAGGCCAGACACCGGGTTATGTAGGTTTCCTACTTAGAAAAACAGGATATAACGCATTCACAGCTTCTCCCGTGCAGTCCTCCGATCTTGTCGCGCAGAGCTCTTTAGTCTTCAGAGATTTTGAAATGGATAAATTTTGTCTCTTTTGCAGTATGCTGATGATATCAACACGCTATTTATCCTTCAAAAGGTAATTCGTAGATACTAAGGGTTCTTCAAGAAATATTAATATTGGCATTGGAATTTTCCTGACAATGTCTATTCGTAATGAGGCAATAGAACGAAACAAATCCATAAATCAATATCGAGGATGATACTTCAACCCTAGAATTCGATGCAGTATTGTATTTCTAAGCAGCATCTTGTATTTATGAATATAAAGTTCACTATAGCATCTTAAGAATAAGAGAAAAAATATTGGAAATTAAATATTAATGATATGAATATTAAAAAAAAAAACAGAAAGCGAATGAGACGTTACTTTATATATATTATTTGGTTGAAGGGCTTAATGAAATTCAAGCTGTGTAGGGGCCACCCATTCAACATTAATTCTAAGACCAAGCAGTAATACTTATTTGATATGTTCCAGTTTGAAAGGTGATTAAAGTGAATTAGGCACAAGCAACATACCGTTTTAGTTTCAAGGTTGATTCTAAAGAATTTTTACGTCTTAAACTCGCTACTTTTCAATAATAAATCTACTTCAGTAAGTAGTAACAGCCTTATAATGTTCCGTAATGTATCTTTCTCGAGGATAGACATTTTTTTAATTAAATAGAGCTGTGACTATTAAATAAAAGAATTACTTAAAATAAAAAACATATTCAATTTTGTCATTACGATACACAAAATTAACAACCAACATAGCTTGTATCTTATTATTATTAAATTACAAGATTATTTTAATGTATGGCACGGCTTATCAGTATAATCATATATATGATACTTAACAGAACATATTAGAGATACCAGGAAATGAAAAGGTGCCTTGGGGATAATAAAAAACTTTATCGCGACATCTAACGCCGACCCGAATAAAGCTGCAAGCACAGTGCGTCGGACCTCGGGAGTCGGCGGAGAATAACGTATCGTACTTATAGGACAGGACGACAAATGGCGGGATTCACTTACACGCGAAAATACGATTGGGAGATTAAAATACACCGCATTCTTAACAGCCACCAGATCTCAGCCATTGGATTTAACGTGCAAATATCATCAGCAATGAGCTAAGCCTTGAAACCTGCTCCAGACAGGCTTCGATTAATAAGAAAAACCTCTACCATTATCGGGCGGGACGGTACATTTTAATTTGAATTATATTTGGTAGTCGAGCCGCGCTCTGAGACCACTGGCAAAGCAATTTCAGTGAATTCGTGTGAAACAGTTGATCCCGCCACTCATATCAGGGAGCAGGCGGGTGTTAAATTAAAACTAAATTAGGTCGAACTAGACTAGAAATTCGTATTACGTGAAGCTTTTGCTATTTCACGTGAAATGAATTCGTTATTAATGAATGAAATTAATATTAAATGTTAAAATCAAAGCATGTCTGTATAGTTAGTATATCGTGGTCCCTACAGAACTGCAAGGTCGAGCAACATGTCTGCATTCATACACACATTATAAGGGCGTCAATTTAGTTTTCGATAGGATTGTTGATTTTTTTATAGCTTCATGGTTGGGACAACTATGAAGTAATTTTAAGGGACTTAAATCTGTACATATAGTATTTACTTTCTTGCCTTCTTGGTAAAATCTACATTTCCGACTGTCCGACATTTAACATGACGATGTAAAGCCTACTGGAGTAAAGTCTATTTTCATTTTGATCTCCTGAAACGATTCCTAGCGCAGCCTGAAGCTGCTGCTCTGATTATCAGGAAATGCTTTACCGGGACCTCTCGACTCGGTTTTGAAATACTGTACATTTGCTTTAGTGGCAGTTTCTGGATGCGAGTTGCCGAAGAAAGACCACAATGGCGTGCATTTGGAGAGGCCTATGTCCAGCTGTGGACGGATGCGGGCTGATGATATATGATATGCTTTAGTGAAACCAAGTTAAACTTGCTTAGGTGGAATCAAAGTACACACACATATATGTACATGTATTATTGATACGATTACGTTTACATTAGGATGGCAATAAAACAGCTAGTGTAGTGACTATAATTTCGAAAGATCTGTTTACGTTTAAGAAGTGGTTTATACACTAACAACTGTTTGTACTACTAACAAAGATACACTTTGAAATAAAAATTACAACTGAGCATTTAAACTTTTTATACACATTCAAATGGAAACCTATAGTTTAGTTTCCTTAACTTCAGAACAACGTAGTATCATATACTTAAGTGTATGTTTGTATCCTGGATTCAATTTTTTTTTTGAACTAAAACGGTAAATGTAATAAAAATTGGATTTGGTTGGTTATTTGAAAAATTAAGTAATATAATTTTTTTATTTTAATATGGTGTATTGCCTTTACAGTATGCCCTTATTACAGATTCTAATCGGTTCCGCATAGATTAGAGTTCCTCACATACACAGTTTTTTTAAGTGTCGCAAACATGCTCAATGGGATTAAGATCCGAGCTGCATGTTGACCAATTCATAGTACGTATCCCACTCCTCTCTCCCACCTCTTCGCTATATTATCGAAACGAAAAAGTATGCATATTACAAAAATATTAATTCGAAAGTAAAACTGAACTTTGATGTAGTTTAAATGTCCGTCGGTTAAAATTAATTACTCAAACAAAAATAGTTAACAATATTTTCTTTACTTTACCTTAAGTAGGACAAAGCTGTTATTCAGGCGCAAAGACAGAACATTTAGGTCGTCACATTAAATCTAAGTATTGCCATGATTTGAATCGTACCCGAGGGTCTCGAATAGACCATTATAAATATTAAAAAAAAACAGACATTCAACTAAATGCTTCATGTCAACAATGTATCTAATAATTTGATGTTTTTTATGATGGCACAGCCTCCTCACGGTGGTTACCAAGATGTTATGTCCCTTGTGCCTCTGTGCCTATAGTTCTTACTATGTCAGTGTACTAGTATCGTCACCATGGAAGTGTAAGTAAAAATTGCAGCTCAATCGATTGGAAGTGCTTTATAATTTGGATACAAAATTTTAACAGTTGCAGCATTAAACTCTCACATAACTCATAGGTAAAGTTAAATGAAAGCTTCTAAAAGATGGCATCAAGCTTATTCAAATGAAAACGTCATAGTTAGACGAAAAATTTAAACCAAATAAATAATGCCCTTAAAAGCGTCGAAGTGTCGTCAAAAACATTCATAAGAAACATGGAACATATCGCCACGAATATCTACGCGATAATTAATATTGATTAATTAAAAGCAATTACAGGGCACTTAATTAATAATCCTATTGTGTTAGAATGGTCATTAATACGGAATGTCAATTGATAATTAAACTCAATTAATACGGCGTTTAACGGAATCATAGTCAAAGTCACAACCTTTATTCAATATTATAGCATTAGGCTTTCAATTTAATTGTCATATCTAGCTCTGGATTGACAAAAATACTTTTTAACTTACTTATACGATGTCTGACCCTAAAGATCCAGTGTAAAGGAACGGATAGATCAAAGATTACCGCATTCAAACAAACAAACTTTTCAGTTTAATAATATAATTCAAAGTTAAAGTCAAGTCAAAGTCAAAAATCTTTATTTAATATAGAAGTGTTTACACTTGCTTATTGATTGTCAAAAATCTACAACCGGTTCTGAATTTAGCACCTCGGACCTGAGAAGAACCGGCGAAAGAAACTCAGCGGGATATATATATATATATATATTTTAATTGTATATAAAGGTAATTATAAAGACTGAAAAATAATCATTCCAACACACATCCAAATTGTACATTTTTCTTAATTTAAATTATAAACATAGGTAGAACAAGATACAAAACTATTTTTTGTTATTACATCGGTAGGCGGACGGGTAAATGGGTCACGTGATAAATTGCTTTATTATTACACAGGCATAAGCTGCAAATATCTCCCTTGATAGAAATATTTTACGCGATATTCACACATTTGAACGTAAAGAATTCAAAGCTCAGTATCGAACACTCGACTAGGCACTAACTCATTGACTCTGTTTTGTGATACAAATGGCACCTGAAATGTATCCGACACACGGTCGTTACTTCCACGTCGTTTGCCAGCGAGAGGCAATAGAAGGAATATATTGTTTTACGTCCTTAGTCTATCTGACTTAGAACACCGTCGATACTCGTTTGAGTGTCGAGAACGAGAAATTTAAATCGACATCGCACTTTCAAGGGTTCTGGAAACACTTCAGTGTTTTCACTTGTGTTTTTCTATATTATTTACATTTGCTTTTTATTAGTAATATTATCAACAATTCAAAGCTCTCTTCGTATCACACTTCTGAAATGTTTAAAGTTGACTTACGGTGATTCGCCATTCAAATGCTTGTCTTCTTTAGGTATTATAATTATAAAAGATAATTCCGTCTATACCTCTTTTTTATGGTATATGTTGTCGGAAGAGCAAATACCTGATGGTAAGCCATTGTCTATGGGTGTTGGTGACCTTACCATCAGGTAAGGGACAATGGCGCTGTAAGAAATATTAACCATTTCTTACATCGACAATGTGCCACTAACCTTGGGAACTAAGACGTCCCTTATGTCTGTAGTTACACTGGTTCATTCATCCTTCAAGCCGGAACACAACAATACTGAGTACTGTTGTTCGGCGGTAGAATATTTAACGAGTGAGTTGTACGTACCCAGAAGGCTAGCCCTTCTTTCCGACATTTCGGTATTTACCGAATTTAATGCCATATAGGTAAATAGGGGCGACCCAAGAAACGATGGATGGATTGTGTGAAAGACGATATGGTTAGAAAGAATGTTACTTGTGAGATGACGTCTGACAGAGAAGTATGGAAGAATACATGCTGACCCCAAGTATAATTGGGATAAGGGCAGGAGGATGATGAATGCCATATAAATAGGTCCAAATTGTTACATCAAAACTAATCCAATACAACGTTTCAAAATTTAACAATTCGCCGTAATTTAAAATTGATTATTTCGCTTCCAGAGCAAAATTGCAATTCCATTATGCTTTTTTCATTTAAATCGAAAAGTCTCTTAGTAACGTAATAATGGCGAACGACCGCCTGAAGGCTTGGATCGCGAACGAATTCAGACCAAACCATAAAACCAATGAGTCGTAAACTAATTAAGTTATTTGGTATTGAGAAGGAATGAAAAGTGTTCCAAACGAATTTCAAGATTTTGTAATTAAATCGTCTACTTTAATAAATGTAGAAAGTTACATTCTGTTAATGTCCCTCTTTTAAGGCTTTCTTACATTTGGCGAAGAATGTTTGGAGTTTATTACACTTGCGGAAAATGTTTCAAACTCATACTCAAACTCTAATTCCTGTATTCAATATAGAAGCATTACACTTACTTATTGATAGTTAAATTAAACAACACCACCGCTTAGGAAAATACCCTGACATGAGAAGAACCGGCGAAAGAAACTCAGCGGGTCTTTTTTTGTCAAATTTATTAAATACATATATTAAATATAAATAGAAATAGTCAGGAGGCAATCTTTTCATTTTCATTTATCAGCTGACACGATAAGACTAGATTGAGCGGCTTATACCCTCAATCTTTGGTTAAGTTTCACGTGTTCTAATCAATATCCATAAATATTTTGAATAGTAATTCTAAAATGATATCTTTAAATTGCTTAACATAAATCTATCAAAGGTTCGATTTCTAAGGCATATTTTATAATTAAATTTATAATGATTTATTTGTGTATAAATTCAGTAATAAAAAATAACCAACCTACTTAATTACCAAAACCAGCTGTTCAAACATAAATGGACACTCTCATATTTAACAGTTAATATTCTATCATCAATTATTCTACTGACGAACATCACAACTCAGTACTACGTTGTTTGATTTTAAGTGTGAGTGAATCAAAATATATATAACCTCTTTTGTATCTATTACGTTGCTGATGACGCTGTTCTTAAAGTAAAGAAAAAACAATAAAAGTAGTGAGCTATGATGGCCCAGTGGTTAGAACGTGTTACCTAGATCTATAATTATGGGTTCAAACCACCGAATAATGAATTAATAAATGTTTATTCATCTTGTGCTTGGTGGTGAAGGAAAACGTACAATCCAAGGAAAAACAAGCTGTATGTGTCTAATTTTAATGAAATTCTGCCTATCCAACAACCCGTTTTGAAGTAGCGTGGTGAAATCGTCTCTATAAATTCACTACAAAGAGGGAGGAGTCCCCGTGCAGCAAAAATCATTATATCAGCATGTATAATGATTTTTGCTGCAGTTAATATCACCTGTAAATGCCCCATAATATATATTATTGGTATTATTTATTTCTAAAAGTATCCACAACAAGTCTCCAAATACATGACAAACATGCTATAAATCCATATCAATTTCTGACATTGAGGGATAAAATCGATACACACAAAAGCAAACCTGATATTTTCATTACGATAATACCCACTATAAGGAGATCGAAATTCCTAAACCACCACTACCATTTAATTAAAGGCTTGTCGTTCATTATTCAGGATTAGAATATAACCGTCGTGTGGGAACATGCAATTTCCTACGACATTCCGAGCAAACCATTTCGCTGCGAGTTCATCTTCATTCAGATTTAATTACTTAATCCTTATCGCTTTACAGATTAAATATATCGATTTATTTTATTAATTAGAATGCCATCTCAGCGGCCACTTCTTAAACGATTTGCCTCAGTAGTTTTTCTTCTCCTTTAAGATCGCTCGCGATTGTACATGGTTGGTATTAATTTGAAATGAGGGGAATAATACTTATCTATTAGTAAATAAAGTACTAGAGATTATTTAATTAATCTATATAAAAAAATTGCAAAATCTGGTTAATATATAAACAAATATATATTTACAAAACAATTGTAAGGCCAGTTTTCAAGGAACAACTAATGTTACAATTTTACTGATTAGTTTATTATGATTAGCAGAGCTATCGTGCTGAGAGTACAACAGTAGCCCAAATGATGCAATGTACCGTTGCCAATTAGATTTAATCAATTGACTGGTTATTGTAAAAACCTTTATGTTACATTAATTTTATTTTATTGCCTGGGTTTTAACAAGCGATCTTAAGAGTCCCGTTTTCTAATCATTGGGCCATTACAGCTTTTGAATTATACATTAGTCTTGTCGTGTTGATATGAGCTTAAGATATATTACAAGATATTATGATTTTAAGCACAATAAACAAGCGGATATATCGCTTTGATCGAAGGTGATTGCATCATTATATGTGTTTATATATTATTACTTGACTTCGTATGAGTAAAATTCATACAAAAATCCCCTAACCACCTCCCCTCTGAAGTTCAATATAACTTGTTCAGTGACATGTCTATGTTGCGAAAGACTACCCATGTAAAATTTTAAGTCAGTGAGACCTATATTTTCAGAGATCTCGTGGTGAGTAGTATTTTGCTTATATTTAAATATAAATTTAAAATGCACTTACATACTGTATGAAGCCATAATAAGTAGTTAGTTAAGAATATTTATATTTTAGGTATAGAAGAACAAATTGAAGTCATACTGCAAAAATAGTTCTTTTCGAAACGTAAATTATTCAGAGACGCGCTGATGAAACAAAGACATCTTTGGCTTTACGGATACATTTTAGCGTTCAGTTTTTTATTTTTTATCTTCGGGCGAGAACAGGGAAACTGACAAATAGGTCACGATATTATGTTCGGTGGTCTTGGCAGGCGGGAACTTGATTAATTAACTTGTAAGTTTATTATATTCTCTCTTATACCAACAAGTATTATTCACACAATAGGGTAATTAATACGGCTACCTAGCCGTTTTTATTTTAGTTTTAGAAATCCTTCTATACTATAATGTAGTATTGGTTAGTAACGGAGAAAGAGAGATTAATTTTTGGAGCCTTTTGGGACTGAGGATTCGACATAGCTACCCCCATTAGTTTTATTACTAAACATTTTTTTGATCAATTTTGATGAGTCAGTAAAATTAAATAGACTCTTATAGACCTTTGTAATTCAATGTCAAACTACCACCAATTTGGAATACACTTGCTGTAGTGTGGTCTCACAATCAGACAAGGCTATAAAGCTTGCAGTTTTCAAAGGCTCTTTAACTTCACAACTTCACAAAACGGAAAACATCTTGACCGAACAGCTGATAACTATTTATTAGCCTGAGCACGGGATAAGCGCTTTAATGAGTTAGCGATCAGATTATCGATTCATTTAAATTTTGTTTTTTAAAATGATAATCCAAATGTTCTTTAAATAGTGCCCATTTTGATTCCAAATTCTTGTCATATGTAGATATATTTGGTTCACTTACAATATCTAAGGGAAGTTTTATGACTACTATGATATGTGACGATTCCTGATCCAATATATCCAAATGTTCTTGTTTCTCTATTAAGAGACCTCAAGTTGTTTTGTAAACAGAATCATTTATTTTCATAGTCTCCTTGTTGACATTAACTCCACGGCTACATTACAACCATAATAATATTCAGATTTTATTCAACTTCTTGATGTAGTTACGTTTTATTTCCATTATATTATAATTTTGTTATTCTTCCGATGTTTTTTCAAATATTCTTCGGACCATAACGCGATTGGTGTTTTTCAGTCCACAATGTTTGCTTAGTTGCTAATGAGATGACTCTAACTATCATCAATCAATCTTATATTTTGTTACTATATTGAAAAAACGTTACGTTTGGCTTACGGGTGGGAAATTGTATAAAATGTTTGGTTGTTTTCTTAATAGTATGTCAGCCTTTAAAAGCTTGTAACTCAAAAATTAAAAATATGTATAATGTCCAATAACAATTCGTTAAATAAAGGAACCATGAAAAAAATATCTACCCAAATCCTGATGTTGCACACAATCATTTATTTGCCACTTTGATAGCAAATTACTACAACGAACTACCACTAAATAAAAAACAATTTTTCAACTCAATGATTTCAGTTCATTTCAAATTCATAACTTATATACTTTTTATAAATGACAACTCGACAAATTTCGTCCACTCGTTTATCTATGATCCAAATCATCGAAATTGCGAATCGAGAAAAAAAATTATATGCATACTCTTGTCATTGTTTTACGCGTTTAGATTCGTAATACATTATTTAAGTTCTCAATGTAAGTAATTATTTTTTAAATAATGCAGACTTAGATTTTGAACATAATTATATGAATTGAATAACAAAGATAATAAGCTTAAAAGGACAATACGCAGCCATCCTATCAATAGCAGTGCAGTACAAATTATGCAAAACTTTAGATCCACGAAAATGGAATTGAATAGTGCATACTATAAAATGTGGATTTAAAATACAATTTTGTAATCTGAAAACAAACAATAACTTTGTTTCCATTTTCGACACAGCTTGCAAAATTATAAATCATACGTTCATATTTATACTTGCACGTCGGTCTATAAATAATTCTTCAAAATAATTCATTTCAAAATAATATTAAGTTAAGGTAGAAATATATAAACTTGAATATCTTACTAATATTATAAATGCGAAAGTTTGAATGGATGGATTTTTGTAACTCAATCACGCCAGAACGGCTGAACAGATTTGAATTAAATTTGCACCGAGATAGATTATAGTTTATCCAAGATAAATCTACCCTCATACGGGAGCGAAGACGTAAAGTAGATCATTATATTTGTAAAGAAAAGCAGTTGCGAATTGTTTGACAAATGATAGAATTTTATAAATATAATGTGTTTGCAGAAAAATATTTGTCGCCTAATTCGTTTGAAACGTCATACATAAAGATTATTATTTGTCAAACTTTATCGGTAATTAATTCATAGACCACAATTAATTATTGAAAAAACTAAGCAATTTGCTTCACAGCGTCTCATTTGTTGACAAAGTTTAATCAGTTTTTTGTATTAAAGCAGCCACAGACGCAGCACAGTTGTCATTCCCTCGAGTCGGTGCAATGTGTTCATTTTTACTGGCCCTTTTACTCAAACTTTATGAGATATTCTTCCTTTACATTACAGTTTCACGTTATTATCATATGCTGGTTTTTTATTTAGACTACGCTGTAGTAAAGTAAAAAATTAACAGTCCGTAAATATTCCACTGCGAAGGCCTTCTCTGCTCCTAAAAAAGTTTTTGGAGCTTTAACTACCACGCTGTTCCTATGCGATATTATTGATTAACATATTTGAATTTCAGCCTACATATACTGGTTTTATCATCATCATCATCCTCCTGCCCTTATTCCAATTTTTACTTGGGGTCGGCGCAGCATGTCTTCTTCTTCCATACTTCTCTGTTAGACGTCATCTGGTTTTATATTAAAAGATAAAGTTACTTTAGTACAGGGCATTATATATAATGGGATTTTATAAAATGATTTATATTGTTAAATTTTACTGAGGAATTATTACAATAATGTTTTGGTAGTCAACTTAACTAACGCATTGGATTACTGTAATGTTAGATAAGTTTTTGTTAATACGTCAATAGTTAATTGAAGTGCAGTATTTTTGGCGTATTAACAAAAAGACGCTCCGTTTCGCACTACGCGAACTCGTGTTCGTTTTTGTTGTTTCTCTGTAAATAAAATTCCACGTAGTGTGATTTTTGTTTTATAATCTGTGGCTGTCTCCAAAATAAAACACTTACAATGTTTCCGCAGAACTAATTCTGTATCACCTTTTGACTTTCGTATACAATCGCACAGTGATATTTTAAAATTATATAAAAGTCATTAGATAATTGATGAAATAGAAAGAATTTTATGTTCCGAGATAAAATAAATCAAATCGCCAGATATGTTTTGACTTACATAATTTTTAGTGTAAGCATATTTTTATATATAGACAGAAATCTTTCTAGAAAGCATAGGATTACTTATAGTAACATAATCATCAATGACCATCAAAGCTAATTTTAAATAATTTATAATTTTATCTCTCCCTTGGCTGCTGTTTTAATTAGTAAATAATGAGAACTTGCCAATAACATGGCCGTATAATCCGCTGTAATTCCAAGCTGCGCCAAGTAGGAGGGTCGTTAATATGGGTAAGTAACTATTAAATCACCCATGGCACTATTTGGCCGGCACTAAAAGATTTTAATGAGGCTATTTGTTTGCAACGGTAATAAAACTTGGTTGCAAACAAAATTGCCATCATATTATTCAACGCTATGCACAATAAATATGGAATGACAGTATTCATATACACATTCGTATTTTTAGTTATGTTTTGACCACAATTTTAGTTGTGAAAATCTTATATTTTTTTTAAATTAATGGCATGCTAATTTTCCACTCCTTTATAAGGAATATTGGAGCTTATCCCCCTCACTGCTTTTCACCTAGCATGTTAATTTCAACGTCGTTAACGAGATGAATTATACATAAGCTGTTTATTAAATAAACCATGCGTTAATCTCGCTAATAAGGATCAAATTCGTTAAGTAATGACATGTTATGGCAAATTAAGGGAACATTTGAATTTTAGGATATTTTGTAAACAAGAAACTCGAAACTCGCCGCAGAAAACGAGCTTGAAATGTTAGACTGTGATGAAAGGCATTGACTGTAATGATTATAAAATTTATAAAATACACGTATCAAAATTTCACGAATGAGATACGTAGTGATTTCTTACAGAATCGTACTGCTTGTTCGAAATTATGCTCTATTTAATTTTTTCAAGACATGGCCGCCGCGCAGTCTTCTTGACACTATTATGTTCTAATTTTAAATTTTACTTCCTATGTACTTATATAATAATAACTATGACGAAACACGTTATATCTTTTGACATTTTATTTATTAGCCTCTTTATATATATTTCATAATAAGATTTTATTGGAATCAAAATTATATGTTTCGATATGAGTTGCACTGTAGCTATTCACAATCCCTCGTATAAAATTCAGACCACGTCCAACGTGCAAACGAGTCGCTCACCTCGGAGATGCAATCTCTGACCGCAAACCACATCAGCTAATAGACATTGCTTGTGTTTGCACGCACTATTTACCTTCGCCATTTTCATAGTACTAGCCGACTACTACTAGTCACGTGAGATTTAATTAAACCAATACGAGTCAGATTTTTATCTGAGTGTTCCGTACAATATATAGAGAGGAATATTTTCAAGATGAAATGAATTGATTTATTCAAAGTAGGCTCATAAAAGCACTCCTGAATTTCAATTACTATGACTCCTAAATTTTATTGGAAAAAAGACACCAGAATCTTGTTAACAATTTTTACTATATTAGATTAGAAATCAATGACAGAGCTCGAAACATTTGACACTGACAATCAATGGCAGAAGTTATTCGGTATTTTATTCATATTTTCATTTCAGGCCAGAATTCTAAAAAAGATTGCTACAGTCAAAAATCAAAAGAACAATCCGAATGAATGCCCTTAAAAGAGTATATTATGTTTAACAACAGCCACTATTACGATATTTTTTTAAAATATGATCAAATAATTCCAAGAACAGTGCTTTTGTAACAAATGCAAGTTTAAAACGATATTATTCTTATTCAGATGCCACGATAAAGCGAAATATTTTCTGAGAATTCAATATTGCAGGCACGGAGTAGAAGTGAATATAATCGTGATAGATCGCGGAGTATTATAATCTCATCTCCTCGACATCAATCACAGCTCGCTGCTGATCCGCTGTCGGTTTTTGTTTCTTCAAATCGAACGAATCAACGAATGTAGCTATTATTTTAAAATCAGCTCGATTGTCAACAGTTTTAAATGTTTGCGAATATATTGTAATTGATTGTTGTTAAAGTTGTTGAATTTATAAATGTTTCAGTAAATTTATTATATAATGTTTCTTTAATGATTTCTATATACTTATATGTGACTCTAAAGTTATAAGGTCGAGTCGAGAGTAGAGTCGTACTGATACAAGTGGTTTCACACTGATACAGGGTTTCTACATTAAATGTATTTTATGAACAATCTGTGGAGGGAGTAAATATCATTATTATTAATTAATAAATTATCAACTAATTATTTAAATGTACGCAATCTTGCGTTAGGAAACTTAATTATTCCATATTAGATGACAATATCACAATAATTTAGAGAGCTTGGTCGATAAACAATAACTATTGCGAAATAATTTCAAGCAAAACTGATTAATCCGTAAATCGCATGAGATACGAGATGGAACGAACCGCGGCATCTGTCACTCAGGAGCGGCAGGGTTGCCGTCGATGGCACTGATAAAATCTATAGTCCAGTTATAACGTAAACAACGTCTTTGCGTTGGAAATACACTGTGAAAGATTTAGTTGTAGTTTCTAGAAAAGTTCTATATCAATAAAGGTCGGTAACGAAGTTTCAGGGAAATCACATTTGGTACGGCATTCGTTTGAAATAAGCTGTATACCGGGAAACGCTCGACCAGACGCCGAGTGCAACGTCGAATATAACAGGGAGTAAAATTTAATCATACTTGAAAATATAAACCACTAGTTTTTGTTACTTTGTGTCGCAAAGGTTTTATAGACTAGCTTCTGCGCGCGGTTTCCTTTGTGTTAAAAGATGGATATTGACTAATATTTAGATATCATACTAATATTAAGCGAGGTATCGATTATTATTCAAACAAAAGTAGATCATACAGTCAGCGTATGCTAATAAATCGTCTGTAGGAGACGCCTGACGAGACACACTTTGATACCGGCTTATGTTAATAGCGACGGGTGAGCAAGTCGCGGTATAATTGCAAATCCGTATCTTATTAAACGGTAACTTATTGAGAGAAATTTGGCATCGAATTAACGGCACGAGTAACGAGACAGGAAACTGAACTCTATTGTTGATTACTATGAACTAGTGTTTCATATCGATAGTCTATCGATAGTTAAGGTGTTAGCGATAGTATTGATAGTCTATCGATAGTATGGTCACGTGTCAATACTACCGATAGTATCGATAGCTCCCCATGAGCAATATTATCGATAGTATTGCAAAAACTATTACTTTTAACCTAAACTATCGATACTATCGATAATATCAATAGTATCGCTGCTACCAATTGTATTGCTTATAGAGAGCTAGCGATATTACTATCGATATCCTGAATAGTTTTCGACGTCAACTATCGATAGTCAAACTATCGATAGTTCTGCAATGCTGCTATGAACTACAATCTATGTGTATTCAATTTATAATGCTGTGATAGCACTTCATTAAATCGTAATATTCCCTTGTGGGTAATTTTCATCGCTCATGGCTTTATATGTCTGATTGTAGCCTTGTAGATTTTGCGTGTGTTTGTTTACCTAACCCAAATAAACTTTTTTAATTCATACATTCTCTTCCTCGTGTTAAATCCTGGATATAAACATTGGATATATAAAATAATTTGTACAAATGTTAACTTTAAAATAAAGTTAAATTAATTGTCACGTTTGTGTAAGTACGACCTCGCGGCGTTCCCAGTAGAGACAGAGTCTCCCCCGGGGCTTTTTAGTAGATATTTCAGTGCACTCGGCGAAGATGCGTCATATAAATGTAAATGAGTTTATCAAGCAAATCAAAACAAAGATAATTCAAATAATGTTAACTAAGGAAGTTAACAGTTTTGAAAATTATGATTTGATGAGCTTGCAATGTCGATGAGGAATACTCTTATTTCTGTATTTAATTCATATACCCCTTGAATATAGGTACTTGGTATTTATAATATAAATACTATATCTGTGTTTTATTAATGTATTACTTTTTCTTATATCATTATTGTTTTACTACCATCGTAAATATAAACTTAGATTAAGGTTGCATGCGCAGAAGACCCGCCAATTCTGCTGTGGTGAATAGTGCCCTCTTAATTATATTGAATCAATTACTTGCCATAAATTGATGATTTATGAGGTTACTTTAATTGTTGAAATCAAATTTAAATATTTTTAATGATATTGATTATATTTATGTTCATAATATTATTGTAATTTAACTTCTTGATTATTTTTTTTTAACTTTGTAATTAGTCGATTTTATTGTACTCGTAGATTTTATTTTTGTCTCTTTCTGTTGTCTTTTTTACACGCATACTCTAAAATTTGTACTATTTTTAAGTGGAAACTTTATTGGTTTATGATTTAGTAATAATTCCTTAATTCTATGTAATAGCACACTGTATGTTTCCCAAATATTAATAAAATAAATAAAAAAAAAATAAGGTAAAAAAAACGCAAAGTAATTTCTTAGTGCGCCTCTTTTATCTAATACATATAATAAAACATTGAAATATAATAAATATAAAAGGTTGAAATAGCTTGCACAGAGCAAGTGGTATAGATATATTTCGTTTTTTATGTACTCCTGACTAACTTCAAATGTTACTTTTTATCAAGTTTTGTTTCCCATTAATTTTGTGAAATCGCTTTATTGTGACTTTTAAAGTTATTTGAAGATAAACAAAATAAACGCTGCAATAAAACTTGTCTCAAATACATTTGCTGAACAGTAAAATTCTTGTCGCAGTATATAAATATACTAAAAGTTTTTGAATAATGTCTATCTTTAAATATTTTATTGGAAAGAATATTTATCTAAAACAATAACAAATATGGCAGACAGTTTCCCGCAGTTCCACAGTTGGATATAATTTTCGCTGGACTTCAAAGAGACGGTTATCAGTCAGGCCTCTTTTTTATTTGTGCACACCGCTAGCCGCTTTATCGGTTTTGGATAGATTTTGATTGCTCTTTTTATTTGTTAGTGATACATTGAACGTGACATCAAATAAATTAATAAAATACATTTTTTATTAAATAGATTATTATTTTTAAAACTGGACTGTGCTGTTTAAAATTAATTATCTTTAAAATAAAAACACCAACCTAAATCCCTTTTAGAATTAAGCTAAAAACTAAAAAGTATAATTTAAATATTTAGACAAAACTTTACCTTTGGAGTTGATGTTACCAAAAATAAGGCTAACCTATTTCGCTATGTACAAAAAGACAGCGATCATTGCCAGGCAACCTTAATTTGAGAGAAAGAAAAATAATGGTAAGACACATTACACACACATATACATACACACGCATATATATATATATATATATATATATAAATAAATAAATAAATAATTAAATACTAGCATACAAAATTAGATGGAAAGATACTGATTCTTTTTTAAGCTTAGCAACTGTTTGTACATCTCGTGACAAAGGCCAGAGCCAGTAGTCGGTGTTGTTCTAAATGGAGTACATTTACTACATTAAGTTAGTATTAGGTATTAGGTATAAGAATAACTTTTTATTTCATTACGAAATGGCTCCATCGTCATCAATTTCAGATTTCAGCCGTAATTTTTGATATCTGTTCGTAAGCACTCTACGTCTGAACCGCACCTAATTTAACGATTCTTTTTAATAAGTTTCTTTTAGTCGAAAGGATCACTTTTGATGAATTATGAAAGATACGGTATCAGATGATTTTCTAACTTTTTAAAAGGTCATTAAACTGAAAAGGCGTGATGAATTTACTTTCTTAACTTTACAATTTGGTTGTCCGGAGTTTTTGCGCTTTAAGGTTATTTGTTATTTACTACCGAAGCATCATTAAATGTAATCAAGTGAGCGTTTATAAAACAGAGGAATATTACAAACTGTTTACAGCTGTTTCCTAACTGCTGGGCTAAGACCTCCAGTCCCTTTGAGGAGAAGGTTTGGAGCTTATTCCATGACGCGACTCCAATGCCGGTTGGCGGATTTTCCTTGATTTTAGACATTTGTAGTTTTCCTCACGATGTTTTCCTTCACCGCCCAAGCACGAGATGAATTCTAAACACAAAATAAACACATGAAAATTGTGTGGCTTGTCTGGGCTTGAACCTGCAGTCATCATTCTCACCACTGCCAGAGGTGGCCGCCTCAGCATTCATTTCCTAAACTACATTATTTTATCCTTTGTCGGCTGATTCTATTCGACAGCACTTTATTTTCTTACATCCTGTTTCTCCTAGTTATACCAATGTCCAAATTAATTGACGTATCTCATGTTACTCTACTGATTACTGTTCATATTCCTTCATTGTCAATACAACGAGACAATGGAAATCATTGATGCACTCTATTCACGCTAACGTCTATTGGACTTGCTCGTAATCTACAGCTAATAGTTAGTAAGTACGTTTTTATGTAGGTATTTGTGTATTTGATTATAATATTTACAGAACTTTATTTGACTGAAGATAGATCTGATTTTCACTGTGTATTGAAACTTAAATATTTTTATCAATGTCCATCTAAATTATTTTATTTTTCTCGAGTATGCTGGAAAAACTTTGACATCAAGATCGGTAATTTATGCTTTAGTAAACACTAACGGCCTTACTCGTGTGCGTCCTGAGTGGTGTTACATCACGCGTGCTGAATCCTGGCCAGTAAAGATATTCTGTAATAAGAAATTGGAAACCTACCGCAGAACATTAGCGAGAAATGTAATATGTACCGAATGTAATATGCGACATCGGCTGTAATGATTATAAAACTTATTGGATACACGTATCAAAATGGCGTATCACCGTAAGTCGGTTGTCAACATTTCACGAGTTAGATTGATGAGAGACGAATTGAATTTTTGCAGAATTGCACTGCAGACTGCGAGCGGGCGCGTACACGATCGTTTTATGTTGGCGAATCCACATGTGCGGTCCGCCGTCACTCAGGATCACAATTACTCGTGAAAAAGCTGTTCTGTTAATAACTTATTTTTTCTTTCTGTCATGACCTATTTGGCATTTAGAAAAAAAATGGCAAAATCACTGGTTAACTAATAATCAATCACTAAGCATTTTTTTTAGTAAGGTTACGAATTAATAATGTGGAGAATTGGCTATGATGTTTATTTTGAGTTATTACAAAATATAAATCGATTTGAGGCGAAAAGAAAATGTTCAGCAAATACTGAACTCTTAACAACGACTTCTGAACAAAAACATGTTTTCAAAGAATTCCCTTCGAAGCGCTGAACGGTTCTGTTTTTGTTAACAGTCACAATTCAAGGGACGTCGAGTTTCAAAATAAACTGAAAAAGATAATATAGGCTTATCGTCATTATCGGTATTCTGTATTCTGCAAAATCAGCCCAATCACCTTACCTTTTTTGTTCCGCATAAGTAGTCTTAAAGGTATTTTTATGTTAAGTGCAAACATTATAATTGTACGTCTCACCTCAACTAACGGTTGGTGCCAGGAAACCAACCAAACAGCAAAGTACTGCAAACTGCACATAACCAACAGGTTGATTTCTACAGGCGTAATGCCGGAACACGATGTATTATTATTTGAGGGCGAGATTTTGTGTACGTGGCGGTTGCAGGTTATGAATAAAAAGATACCTATTTCAGACTATAATCTATCGATGTGTCAAATTTAATTCAGACCCGTTTTGCAGATTATGTGTGATTATTAAAAGAAAAGAGCGTACTTATTTCTTAAAGGCCGGCAACGCACCTGCAAGCCCCCCGGTGTTGCAGATGTCCATGGGCGGTGGTAGTCACTTTCCATCAGATGAGCCTCCTGCTCGTTTGCCACCTTTTGACATAAAAAAAAAGATTAAGTAAAAAGCATCAATTTACCCAAACCTTAGATTTTATTAAATAATGAACATTGAAATAACAAATGAAGGCTAAAAATCAATTTTAATGTTGCACACTTTTATGAACGCTTACATAAATAGGCATTGAATAAGCAATTCCAGTTCGCATGAACGATACGGAATGAAATTAAATGGAAATGAAATGACAATTAATTATCCTTTATAAAATATGCAGAACGTATAACGACGAATGAATTGATTTTCAGCCAATTAGACCAATCAGCCGTGAATTGTATTAACTACCGGAGAGCAGTCCCGACGTTGATAGGTTTTAATAATATGACTTAAAAGATAGATACGTCGTTGACCTTGATCGATTAAGCTTTACTGATAAATATGTCCCTCGCAGGATTCCTGTGCCCAGTGTTTGCAAAGAAAAGTTTAACAGTGCTTCTCAGCACAATGTCACGATTTACGCGCATCAGTTACGTACAAAAAATCGATCGTTAAAAAAGATTATATAAAAAAATAAGCCGAAGGTATCCTAAAGGTTTTATTGCTCAACATGCTGATGCCAACTGAAAAAAATTGTGATTGATACCTTAAGAGCAAAAAGCTAATAGTAATGTAATAGGAGAGTAATTTGCTTATTAATTTTTAACTAGTAACAAATTATGTTGTATATTGGAAGTACTTTTTGTAATTGTTTAGAAAGTCAATATTTTTTCTTTTTATAATATTAAATACTATTTTACATAGTACTGCAATTTTTATATCGTCGTATTATAGATCAATAATTTTGGCGTCAGTTTTGTTTTTCTCTTCCATTCATCTGTAGTCAGCATTCGTTGATTTTAATTGTTTTTGATTCGAATTGTAAAACAAGTAATTCTTCTAAGAGTAATATAAGTTATTCTCGGTCGTAAGTTTAATTTAATTTTGTGAAATGTCAATTCCAAAGTGCTTTTTAGTTACTTATTTTTTTGCACTTGTTGTTATAAATGGAGATTCCGGTGAGGTTTTTGCGGATTATTTTTTTTGAAAAGTTAATTTATTTTTATTATAACTCATAGCATTTTGATTTTATGAGATTTGGTACGTGCTCGTACAAACGAACGAAGCGTCCCACACTAGAGCCGTTATCGTTCCTAGGGAGCCCGTGTCAGTCCATCAGGTCACGATTATTTCCACGGGACTTAATAAGAGCACGAACGTCAATGGTGGAAAGAAACATTTTTATCTAAAATGTACCTCAAGTATTACGCATATGTCATATATTTCACATATAATCTTGGATATATATTGATATTTAATATTAATGTATTTAAAACGTCAGTTTGTCAAAACAAGCTTAGAGAAAAATACGTTACATTAGTAACATAAATATTAATTAAATTAATTTTCTAGTTTGTGTTTCTAGTTCTCTAATACTTCGTTACATATTATACATAAGTAAATGTTATACATGGAATTAATTTCAATAAAAGACGAATACAAAGAAACGAACATTATTCGTATCTGAGTTACATTTCAGATTTATTGTTTATGCAGAATTGAATACACAAGTTCTTCCAAGTAATGGCGTAATCAATGATACGGAGAATTGATGCTTCAAATAACTTTTATTTTTAACTTGTCGGTTGTCTAATCGATACAGCTAAACGTCAGTATCTGTGGTTACGTTATTCGTAAAGTATGACCATTGTATAATTTTCACATATATAAAATATTGTTATATATTTAATTATCAACTTATTTAAATTTTACTTAGCATTATCAACAAAATTCACAACGTCTATACTGTTCGGTTTCTCCCACTATATATTTAGTCGCTTCCTCATGTTTGAGTATCGTGGTTAATTTATAGCGTATGATCTGGGAGCTCAATACAATTTAGATACGTATCAAATATTCATTGTATTTAACTGTTGAACAAAATATATAAATTGATATTAATATTTATTTTAAAGAATAGTATAAAAAAAATACTTAACAATATAAATATAACATATCACAAGATGCGGCGCGTTTCGGTGAATGTGGCCTTTGAATAATGTAACTTAATGTAACTATGAAAAAAAAATGTTAACTAATTATAGTTCACTGATGTGTAATGCACATTTTTATTAGCTGAGAGTGAGCAAAAAAGGTATACATGGAAATACGTGATAAATCGACCAACGATTTTCCGTGCTCTCCGAGACATCGGAAACTATTACACTAAACTACACTAACGCTGCCAACTTCTGAACTTCCTTCTGCTCCATCTCAACAAAAAAACTCAATTAAACTTATCATTAGCCTAAACCGGGATCAGAATCAAGGAACTCGTTATTCTTCTAAGCAAGCCACTAGACTGAGCCAATTAATAACATCATGAACACGATAGAATACTAGGAAATTATTTTCTTTATATCTATTCTATAATTGAGAACTTAAAGTATAATTTAATATACCTTAGAGTAAACCGTATTTAATACCTATTAATTTTGAAGTAAAACCATTTACACTAAAAGTTTCTATAGCAATTAATTGAATGAGTAAAGCTTTCCTGATTCTTGGGTATTCAGTCTTAATTACAAGACCGACAGTTTTAGGCTGTGGTTTGTTGAAATATCTTAATTAGATAACTTGAGAAGTTATTTATTAACTAATACATGGATGATAGACACTAGCATCTCGTTCTCGTCCAGAATAATAATAATCTGCAGATTTAATCGCAATTTTAGGATGATAATTTCGAATTTTAAGTTCGGAACATAGATTCTACCAAGGAAAACCGATAAAACCTCAGTAGTTATTCCTTTAAGACAATCAAGTTACATAGTAACTACAATATTTATCCTGCCTGGATATCAACCATTACTATTTTTATTACCTACATAGTTTATTGTGTAATACGCCTTATCAATCAAAGTTTTCTTAACATCCATTATTTGGTTAACTTTCACATGGTCATAGTTTAAGCCTATCTGGGTACCTACCATTTACTAATCAGATACTCTATCACCAAACAGTGGGTGAGTGAGTTAGTGTGGCTTCGCCCTTCAACACTGCAGGCACAATGGACATAACAAGTTCGCTTCCAAGGTTGGTGGCGTGTTTGTGTGATATAAGGAATACTTAATATTTCTTACAGCGTTCAAAGTCTTTAGGCCGTGGTGACCAACAGGTTGCTCATTTGTCCATCCGCCTTATTGTTACCTAAAACACCTGGCAAAGTTAAAAATATTTGAGGAATTTCGCTTCGTTCCTCGTCCAAGGAAGGTTGAATTGACTTTGCGATGACGGAAGCCCGCTGTTATAAGTTTTTCTATATTCTGGCGTTTATACAATTTTTGTCACTGTTTCTATCAGAACGTATATTTATTAAAAATTGTATCGAAGCGGGTAGAAGTTGAAGTTTCGTAATTACAGTCCTGTGCTTCGGAAAGCAAGTAAAACGACGAGATTTTTTTAGACCGATAATTTTTCTTTATATGATCATTACACATATTAAAATAATATAATCACACATTAAAATAGAAACTATTAATTTTAATGATTTAAAAATATAACTGTAATTTATAAATCTACTACAAGTGACTGTATAATATCACACGTCAGTGTCGTCGCCTCATTAAATATCTAGCTCATTATGAGCCGGGACAAAGAACTGCAAAAACCTAAATTGCAGACAATGTCAGCTTTTTAATCTGTAATTCTTTTGACAGTCTTTGGGACGGTACGACAACACACCGACCGGCTCTCCGTACAAAGAATATTACAAGTCCGATTCGCTATATCTATCTTTTAATTTGATCTATCTATTACTTAATATAATGAAAGTGTGATTACTGAATACAATTTCATTACTTGTATTAAAAAAAAAGAAAACAAATTAAATCAAATCAAAATATACTTTATTCAAAATACTTTTACAGGCAATTTTGAATCGTTGAAGAAGTTGAAGTTACTTTTTTTCAACATTTAAAATACAAAGTAAGGCCAAATACAAATATATATAATATATCCTGCCTGGAAATTAACAAATGATTTGAATTTGTTAATCGATAAAGTTAAAAATATCTGCGGAAATTTATTATAGGAACGGTACTAGTAATGAGTATTAAAATATGAACCATAATGCTTAATGCATTTAACACGACGTTTTAACGTTACAAAGTCAATGTAAAAGTCATAAATCTTTATTCAATACACTTTCTTATTTATAGACGAAAATGTACCACCAGTTCGGAAATAAATACCTCGAACCTGAGAACAAACGGCAAAGCAGTGTGACACAACAACAGGTTACCTTTGAGGTTGAATACGTTACCTCAACGCTAGTTTCTGTCTGGGTGTCTGCCTGTACTAGAGCCTAAATAAAATAGCAGTAATACGTTTTAAAATAAAATATAGCTATGTTTATACAATTGTGTTTGTTAATAGCTAGTCGTATCTGCAGTGGTTGCGTAACATACTAGGATGTTTTCGCCGCGAGGAAATTGGATGGGATTGATTTATTGGTTCGTTTGAATTTGTTATATAAAATATATAAGGGTGTTTCTAATGATATAATAATATTTAATCGTCACAGTATATGTGCCCGAGCGTTGGCTTAATTTGTTGGCAAAATTTTCATATATTTTTTATTGTTTACTTAAAAATACTTTTATGGTAGGGCTTTGTGCCGTATACTCAGTATTTTTATGCGCAGTTCTAAAGCGTGAGTGAGCCAGTGTAACTACACAAGGGATATAACATCTTAGTTCCCAAGGTTGGCAGTACATTGGCGATATAAGGACCATTCCTTGTATTTATTAGAGCTTACAGTTTTCCTCTCAAAAAATCCTATAAATGTATCGCAACAGATGTTAAGACACACTATGGTATTTTTAAAAATTATGTTCACATTGCGTTTTGATTTAGCTTTTTCTTTTTCATACTTTTTGCGTAGAAATATTTCTTTTCAATTTAAGTCAAATTTTGTGTTAATGTTAGCAATGTTAGTGAATAATTGGCAGTTAAAATTGTTCTGGGCGTAAATGTGGGCTTTGACCTTTAATTAAATTAATAAAAAGTTTTTTTTTTTAATTTTCTTTTGTTTTACAATATCGATATAGTGTTTCTAATGATTACAAGGTAAAATATATTTTTATGTTTTAAGGAAGGGTGTTTGATATGATATTTATATTTTTATCTATGGTTTCGTCTCGCTCATGTTCCTTCGCTCTTCATCATTCAGGTCAGGGTATTTTTATTCTAAATTTTAATAGCTTTTACTTGACTATCAATAATTAAGTGTACTTCGATAATACGATACTTTAAAGTTATAACATACTAGTTTCCGCTCGTGACCTTGCCTGTGAATGAGGGAAAGGGATGTTTGTACGTGTGTTGAGTACATCAATCAAAATCTAAACATACATTATTCAAGTAGGCTTTTACAAGCACTTTTGAATCGTCATTTAACAAACTATACTAAGTGAAGCTACCACCGGTTCGGAACGCAGACTCTACCATTTATATATATATATATTTCATTTAGATCCGTCCAGCCGTTCTGGCGTGATTGAGCAACAAACATCCATTATTTGTCATCCAAACTTTAGCATTTATTATATTAGAAAGACTAAGACTAAGTCTTGATGAATAAAAATAGAATGAATGAATGAATGAAGTTCAGATCATAAGTGAATGCAAATTGAATGAGTGACTTATTACGTTCCAACGGAATATCATTTATACGCGAGAGAATTTCTCACAAAGAGCTCTAATAACGTTTCGTAAAGACATTCATAAACTTGGTAACAAGTAAATTGAACTTTTTTCGGCGGTCGTGATTCCGTGACTGCCAACTTTATACTCTCCAACAACACGGACACGAACATTTTATTGAGTTTTTATGAATGTTGTAGTTCCTTTGAAATATTATCTTTTGAGCTAATCGATTCCTAATTCTTTTGGAACGAAGTACTTTTCCGCGTCTTACAGTAGAGCGAGAAGTAAGAACCGTCACGTAAAGAAAAAAGCCCATTCCAGATTAGCATGCTATCTCTTTCTTTTTTTACTCCGTCTCTTTTTATCACGTGCAGTATTCAATGATATTCATTCAACATATTTTTTGTTATTGTTTTAATTCACACGAAATGTTAATAATTATTTTATATTTTATCATTTATATAACAACCACTCTGTGATACCAGCTTTCGCCGGCGGTTTTTCCGAACCGATACGACTTGGGAACCTTCAAGAAAAGAGCGTACTCCTTACTTAAAAGGCCGGCAACGCATCCGCAAGCCCCCGGGTGTTGCAGATGTCCATGGGCGGTGGTAGCCACTTTCCATCAGGTGAACCTTCTGCTCGTTTGTCACCTATAACATAAATATATATATTTGTGTTCTCATTCGTTGTTAATTTATTTCATTGTGTCAGTTATTTAATACATAATATATAGAGTAAGTAACTTCGTTCCATCAGAGTGTCTCATGATACATGTTCCTTTTTTATTTGTATATTTAATGCAAAGATAAACGTCGTAACAAATGGAGTTATTTATTATTCAACCCTAAGCTGATCAAAAATACACGGTGGAAAGAAAAAAAAAAGGAAAATCATACGCAATACATTATTCATCCACTTACAATATATGACAAAAGAGAATGAATATTATAAAAAAAAACAACAATGGACTGAATTTACGAGAAGAAGTAATATAAAGCAAGGAAGTGTGTAAAAGACGCAAACGCTAGAAAGCTTTTTAAGCGTGTACTTAAATGAGTTTTTAGTGGTAGTTTTTCGTGCATCAATGGGAAGTAAGTTCTATTTTTACAGCCGTCGCGTGAAAGGGCTTAGAAAAAAATTCGTACCAGAATATATTGTAAAAGAAAAAAACAACTAGATTGTTCTGTTTTCTAACATTTTATATACTTAAGATTGATAATTGCTGATAAAAGATTTTATTACGTTATAATGTTCAATCCGGACAGTTTTAACACATCCCGACAGCCTTAAATTAATTTTAATTGTGTACAATGGCGATCCAAATATTTTCGTAAAATCTATTACATGATTAAAAGCCTTGCATGCATTGTAGCCGATGGTTAATATCATGTGCTTAATTTTTTTATAATTTATTTCGTCTCGTCCTCTGGAGTTAAAGGAAACATCGTGAGGAAACCTGCATGTGTCGAATTTTAATGAACATCTACTCCGCAATGGACCACCGTTTTGGAATAAGCTCCAAACCTTCTGCTCAAAGGGAGAGGAGGCGTTAGCCCAGCAGCGGGGTATTTACATTGCTATTACTTACTTTACTTTTCTAACGTGATTACAAAAGAAGATCAATGAACTTATATCACAAATAAAATTCCAATTACAAGCACGCGCTATACTAGTTACTATTATTAAACAATGGGTTCCCTTTAATGCCGATGAACAATAACAAATATGTTATTTAATAGCGCCGAGGTTGCAGCTGGACGAGTGAAAGAATGGGAGGGGTTCGCGTGACCAATTCACTTATCTGGGTTGCATGTGCAACGCTATTATCCGATTAATTAATGAGTTCTACGGTTACGGTTATTGCGATTGCCTCTGCTGTTCATGGAGAAGTTACAATTCAGATGCGCACGACGTATTTCAAACTTTTCGAATCTGACTATCACACTGGTAAAAAATAAGTCCTATCAAAAAAATTAAGTTAAAGTGAGTTTGGTCATTTTGATGCCTCTAAATTTTACCGACATATTTTTTTTTGTGATATAGCTAGCTGTTGACATTTTAAGTAAACAAATTAAATACTTAACCAACCTTATTATTGTGTGTTTGAAGGATGAGTGAGCCAGTGTAAGTGCACATAGGATATAGCATCTCAGTACCTAATGTTGGTGACGCATTGGCGAGGTAAGGATTCGTTAAAAAAAATACGGTGCCAATGTCTATGGACCGTAGTGATCACTCAGAATTCAGTGGCTCATTTGTCCTCCCGCCTACCTATGACATAATAAAAAAGTATTTTGCCAATTTCCTTAAGCAGCAAAATGTATTTTCCATTAAATCTCTTATAAACTTAGAGAACTTTCTATGAATCGTAATTTCATAAAATCTATCTGAAATTCCATATTTAAGAATCTTCTACTTTCATAAAATTACCTTAAGGGTGTAGGTTGTTATTTCAAAGAAAAGTACAATATTGAGCGTCTAAAAAAGATCATTTCTAAAAAAATATCGTGTAAAAGTCGGCAAGCAAAGTTTTCACTAAGATAATGCAATTTAAATATTTTAATCTGAAATCTCGAGTGAAAATGTTGCTGAGCGCGGGCGTGAAAAATTAACTTATTACTTCAAGTTTACTAACAATGCTTTTCGAAGCGACGTGTAGAAAATAAACATGAAATATCATATTTTTAACTTAAAAATTAATGCTATGATACTCATTTTCTTATCATAATCCATTTAATCATTCTACAATGATTTTAGATTTTTTAACAATATTAGATATATAAACAAATAAACAAAGCCTTTATTGCTGTTCTTGTTTATAAAAATAATTATAATAATATATTTTTCTTTTTGAATGTTACTTAAACTTTTGAAGTAAAATGTCGTTAATCTCCTACAGCTTGTCTTCCGACAAAGGCCTCCTCTAAAGATTTCCATTCAGTCGTGTCTTTTGCTTTGCGCGTCCATGTTGGACCCGCTACTTTTTCTAATGTTGTCCTCCTATCTCATAGTCTGTCTGCCTCGGTTTCGTTTGCCTTCTCGGGGATGCCATTCCGCTACGAGCCTTGTCCATTTTTCTTTCTTTTTTCTCATTATGTGTCTATTTCGTTTTGGCAGGTTTATATTCTGTTTCCTAATTGTTCTCTCAATGCCCAAGTTTGACACCAGTATAGTAAACATGGTGGAATACACATATTATATATTTTCCTTTTTTCTTTCATTGGCATTTCTTTCTTCTTCATAATTATATAAGTAATATTAAATACTTTAACTTATATAATATTTATATTGTCACCTATACAATGTATCTATATACATATACATAATTATATCACAAATTCGTTCATGTAAATGAGAAGGTTGTTGTTCGGGTTGTATTCACGCGAGCAGTGTTCAAACCTGCTCAGAGATGAGAGCTCATAAATCTAAGTGCGTCGCTCGTAAAGTAAATCCTCGTAACCCCTCTAACGAGCAAACTTCTACTGACATATAATGTATACTCATCTTAATATCACATATTTGAATATTTATACTCTTTTGTCGTATTTCACGTGTTGATTGAGGATTTATTTATTCTTAATATAAATAACAGCTTTTTTAAATTGAATTTAAGTAGATAGATTTGCAAATGGGTTATTTTATGGTAAGTGGTCACAACTGCTATTAGACATACCGCAATAAACAATATTAAACATCTTTTGCGTTGTTAATGCACCACTAATCTTAGGAACTAAGTCGTCATGTCAAACTATTCCAAACACCCTTCAAACCGGAATACAACTATATTAGGTATTTCTGTTTAGGAGTGAATTTTGAAAAACACTATACCGACCTTCAGTTTTTACTAGAACCTAAAACACCGGTAACCATATTTTAAAACATTTTCTATTTCAAAACAAAAACTCAATTTCATCCCTTATTTCACGATCATGGGTAACATATCTCTTTAACTCATTTACATTTGCTTAAAGTCTGATTTTCTTATTTCTAAAACAACAAAAATAACGTATTTGTATCCCCATTTAACAAGATGAGAGACAAATTAAAAAAAAGTGCTTACCTACGCTATATGTCTTTTTGTGCAAAATTGCTTATCGTTAGGCTTACCTGTTCACGCTGCGCATATATGCTGCTGTATATCAATCTTTCACTTTAAAAGTTTACTAGGTAGATGTTTTTCTTACTGTCTACGTTTTGCTTTTAAGTACACTGAGATTAGGTAAATGATATCAAATTTGGGAGTTAAGCATTTAAGGAGAAAAGCGTACGTCTTCTTGGAAACATTAGACTTGTAAATGGTTCAACGTCTGAATGTTTTTATAATATATTATTTAATTTACTTTATATTCTTACGATGTTAGACTCTTTTGTTAATATTTCCGATTGAAGCTCTTTTGAATATGTGTTCTCACACCGTAGACGAATAAATAATATTTAATGTGAAGTGTGAAACTTAACGATAGCCCCGCTAGAACACGCCAACGTGTCGAATATGCTAACAACTGTAGTGACTACAATCACTCAATTTCTAGTTGGTACACTGACTAGAAAATGTGTTTAATTTGCTGAAATTATATTATTTTTTTATATCAAAAAATGTTTAATGTGGAATACATCTTCGTGAATCTTATGACAGTATATGGTATTTGAAAGGAAATATTTCCTTTTCTTTTTTTTATTGAAAATGTTTCAACATCAACTAATCACAAAGCAGTCCTAATTAACAACTGATGTGGGTAACGTTTAACGTGATAGGTCATTAAGGGTGTAAGAAACATTGACCTTCAAAAATATAAACCAAGCTAAGTTATTATAAACAAAAAAATGAAATTGAAATTAAGACATAACAAAGATAAAATACTGTACTGAAGAATATAAACGCAAATAAAAAAATAAAAAAAAATCCTTAAATTAAATAGGAATCACCCTATAGTCTAAATATATTATTTTTTTTGTAATTTTTTATGATATCGGTAGGCGGACGAGCAAATAGGCCACCTGATGGTAGGTAGTCACCACCGCCCATAGACAATGGCGTTATAAGAAATATTAACCATTTCTTACATCACCAATGCGTCACCAACCTTGGGAATTAACATGTTACGTCCCTTGTGCCTGTAGTTATACTGGCTCACTCACCCATCAAACCGGAACACAACAATACTGAGTACTGCTGTTTGGCGGTAGAATATCTGATGAGTGGGTGGTACCTACCAAGACGGGTTTGCACGAAGCCCTGCCACCAAGAAAATTTTATGCTAACAAAAGTATATTAAAAAACCGCCGTTTATCGATTATAACGGCAAAAATTGCAAACCCTTAACTTCGTACAGATCAGAGACTCCTCAACGTAGAGCAGTTTGGCTACGAGAAGTCGCTCAAATGTCAACACGCCACTCGGTCCGATACTAAGTGATCGCTTTATGACATTTTATAACTCACAAAAGTGGCGTCAAAATAGAATAATATTATAATATAATTTATTTCCTAACAAACCATTATAAATAAAACGGAAGACGCAGCGCTTTCGGAGAATGGTTTAGTATAAAGATTATATTATTATGTGAGTAACTGCGCTTTACAGTTAAACCAAATATTTAGACTATTGGCGAGATGTTTGAATTTCATGTTCTTGTAAATGTTTAATTGAAAAAAAAAATATCTCAATGAATTATTAGTTACCTTTCATCATATCTATGTTTGTGATTAAGATTCTTCGTATAAATATTAATTATTAATATTGGCGTCATCTGTTGATGCTCTAATGTATCTTTTATCTTCAGCAGTAATCTATAAATTATTTATGAGAGTACATTATACAAACAGTAATGAATCTCGACGGTTCTTTGACAGGATTTTTTTATATTCATTATTTGATAGACAGGCAATGAAATAAAATATAAATTAATAAGTAACTACATTAATTGATTTTCTCCTGTCCGATTGCAGACATTTCTTTCTTTCTGTAAAAAAAACTAGCCTACTGTCAAAATAATTTCTTCTATGTATTAATTTTTCGTTACACTGTGTAAGGAAATTAAAAATAGAAAAAAAAGCATCAGAATCAAACAATTTCTTAAAATATGATACAAAGATTTATAGAGATATATATCAACAATAATATCTTTCAAAATATTAACTAAAAGCTAAGTAATTCGCAAATATTGCTTCTAACGATAAATATATAACTTGAGCATTATATTACAGTTTATATAAACGACGTTAAGCCAATATCCAAAACCGTATCGCGAAATTAAAATCCTTAAAATGAGTCATAAATATTTACGACATAATCCCGAAATGGTTCTGACCAGGCTATTAATTCCTGTCGTCTGGAGCTAAAGCCTTTCGAGATAACTGCCCTTACGTTCTAGACAGGGGAACACGGTCGACTGGGTACGCTAATTATTATTCACTTGTAGATTGATATTAAGTGCTATTGTCCTTTGTACGTAGAATAAACGAAAAAGAGATATTAATTTATTCTCCGTTAAAATTTATCATTACCGACGAAAATTTATTTTTTAAAAATAATAGAATAATTAATTGCTTAAAATAATAATAATAATATTACAACCAAACTAGAACTACAAAATTGTATGAGGACTCCGAAATTCTGTGTACCACCCAAACTTCGCGCTAAAAAGTAAACCCGAGATTCTGTGACAGGCGATCGCGCGCTCTTTTTATTTTTTATGTTTTTGCATAATATTTGCGCAGTAGGGGGTAAGAATCCATAGTCAAGATGTAGAAATATAGACTTTTAGTATAGAATTATTTGGGACACTATGGGACAGGAAATTTATTTTTACATAATAACCAGTAATAGGGCTTGTTACAAGCCCGTTTGTACAATACTCAAGCTTTTTTGTTCGACAGTCTTTGTATTCCTGTACTTTATTGATGAGTAAGTCAGTGGAATCATAGGTACAAGGGACGCAACGTTTTGATTACGTGATAAAAAAATATTTTATCAGTTTGTATATACAGATGGCTCATCGTTAATCTATCTATTATAAGAAAAAGTAATTTAAATTCTGGAATTAATTTGATAGCGACTATTTATCGTCCTCATTAACTTGAATCCAGTGACAGAGATATTTTAACTAAAAGTAATTACTCAGCAAATTGATGAACTTGTTGAAGTCGAGAGCGGTTTTCAATTTATAAATTGTTATTCGTCGTAAATAACACTTTGATCAGACCGCCAGTTAGAAGCCGTTCCCATACAGTTAGTAAATATTATTTATTTACACTGTATGTAAATTAATCAATTGTATGTTCGTTTGTTATTTAGTTTTGTCAAACATTTTATTTTCGTTTTCTTTTCTGGAGATAGAAGATAAAAAAATGTAATCAGTTTTTGTATACAATGCATGATTTCCTCGTTGGACGAGTTACAGAACCACTGATCCTGAAACTTATTAGAGAGCAAGAAAGACCGGTGATCCTAAACTAAAAAGTTGTGCTCTATATGTCCCGCGTTAATGGTTAGTCTACCTTAAGAATGGATCTTGTAACAGAAATCCATCAAACGTCATCATCGTCAACCAACCTATCATATTAACATCACATTACTATTGTATGCAAGTTTTTGTTATATGTAATATATATCTATGTATTTATTTATATGTGTATTATTATATTTTATGTACAGTATATATCAATAATATAATTTATCAAAATTATTGTACCCCTTCCCAAATTTGTTATACAACCAGTCCTCTGTCCAAAGGTTGCCTGGAAGAGATCGCTCTTTTACCGATAATACCCGCCTGTTGCATTCATGCAACTTTTAAATGTTAATCCTTAGGTGTAATGTAGCACTAAGTTGGTGCAATAAAACATAAATAGGCGGTAAGTTTGTAGTAGGCCTATATCTCCAATCCAATCCCATCTGGGTAGGGGCCCGGTCATTGGATGATCTCCACTAAACAGCAATACTTAGGCGCTTTTGTGGTACTTTATTTAGTGCCAATGTCTAGGGTAGTGACCACTTACCATCAAGTACATCATTTGCCGTTTTTATATTTATAAATAAATAATAAAAATAAATATTAAAAAATGAAAAGTCCAAAGAATTTAGATTTATTTGTAATTATTATCATTAATACTGCTACTCTAAAGTGTAAAATCATGAGATTTTGGTTTGAGCAAAGTGTTACTGAGTTTCTCATTTCTTCATATGAGGCTCATTTTACGTCAATCGGACATATAAATTCGGAGAAGATCTCATGTTGAGACTCTTTTTACTTGTATATTTATAAAAAATATAGAGAATAGCTTATAACAGTGCATTGGTTTTTAACAAAATAAATATTTTTTTGATATGAATAATGTTTTGAAAGCAGATACAAAATTGTGAAAAACGTATTTGAATCGACAATGGAATTTTTTTTTCGATTGTGAAATTAAATACGAATGTTATTTGTTTTGCTTCGCGCGAGGTATTTTTCATATAAAAACCAGTTCATTAGTGCTATGTTGATATTTAAAAGGAATATTTGAAGAATTTATTTTTAAATGATTTTGTTTTGACTGACTTTTTTTCGTTTTTTGCGTTCGAAGTTAATATCGTATCTTGACTAGGTTTTCGAGGTGGAATTTATATAAAAACATCATATGCTAGCTACTAATACATAATTTTATTTAGGAATAAACTTTGTTTTAATATAAAATTAACACTTTCTCAATTCAAGCGCTTATGAATTATTAATTTACATGTTGCTGTATATATCCAATTCATAATATATTTAATCCAATAAGCCATCATTATCAATATATTTTTAAACTTAAGTAAAGATTGATTTCACGTGAACAACGAATCTCTTCCAGCATTCCAGACGATATATTCACGAAAACATTTTTAAATCGTAAAAAAACAGAAGTGCAATTCATATTATTCTTGAAGTACATATATAATTACAGGAATATTATTAAATCTTGGTAATAAAGAATTATGTATAATGTTTGTTAATTTTAAGTAGTTACGGACATTTTGCGTTAAAACTACTTGTATATAGTATAGTCTATCCGGTTCGCGATTTTAATGAAGTCAGCAAGTCCGCCAAAAATGCAACAACCGAATATTTATCACTCAACAAACGACAAAGAGCCTTTATTGCAAAACTTTTCAATGTAATAGCACGCCGTTTCAAAAAATATATGTGTTGGTAATTAAACATCAGAGGCTTATAAATTAAATGAAAATATTATAGACTAGTTGTCGCCGGCGGCTTCGCTCGCGTTTTAGGGGGTTGGTTGTCATGTGTAAGGCAAAAAAGTAGCTAAGTTTGCTTCATACCAAATTTCCTCAAATTCGGTTCATTCTTTTGGCAGTGAAAGAGCGGTATACATACAGACAGATAGAGTTACTTCCACATTTATAATATTAGTATAGAAGTGTAGATTGGTGCCTAAAATTCCTTCGTATTTCGATAGGAAGTACTCACTTTATAATATAGTTATTTCGTATTCATTTTATCAACTGAGATCATTGTTTTCCTTTTTAAATAATCATTTCTCTACTTCGTAATATTTGATAAGCAGTAAGTGTCCTGAATGTTATTATTATTAAATGTTCTCGTACCGTAGAGCTCTTCTTAAAACTCAACGCAGAAAATTGACTTTAATATCATATCATACAGGACACAAAGGACACATAAAAATATTATATAAGTTGCTTTTCAATATAATATGTTCATGAGATGATTTTTTTTAAGAGCCGAGATGGCCCAGTGGTTAGAACGCGTGCATCTTAACCGATGATTTCGGGTTCAAACCCAGGCAGGCACCACTGAATTTTCATGTGCTTAATTTGTGTTTATAATTCATCTCGTACTCGGCGGTGAAGGAAAACATCGTGAGGAAACCTGCATGTGTCTAATTTCAACGAGATTCTGCCACATGTGTATTCCGCCAACCCGCATTGGAGCAGCGTGGTGGAATATGCTCTCTTCTCCTCAAAGGGAGAGGAGGCCTTTAGCCCAGCAGTGGGAAAATTTACAGGCTGCTAATGTAATAAAAAAAAATATATTTTTAAAATAATAACACTGAGCAGTGCTAACCACGTGATTTCGATATAAGAACAGAGTATACTTAATGTATCTATATTAAATTCTATCCTTTCAATATAAATTCATGTACGGTTTATTGTAAGCAATATTATAGTATCTGGTTTACAATTGTGCAATTACATCGTGTGCAATTACTTGTACCGCCTTACCTGTTTTATATATTATGATTTTTAATTTTATTTAATTCGTTCAGTAAGCAAGAGAATGGAACGTTAGATAAACGTTACTTAAGTTAAAAAATGAATTTAAAGTTTTATTAATTTTTAACTTTGAACATAATTTGACATACAATAAAACGAGATTTGTTTTATGACATTTAATTTAATAAAACATGCTTATCGTCTGGTAAGTAGATAAGTAAAGCAAGACCTTCTTTCGTATCTTGTTCTAATACATACTAATACGAATGTAGGAGTATGAGTCCATGTTGACGATATACCAACTGTAAGAAAAACTTATTTTATGCAATTACATTTATATTATAATTATATATTTAATAAACGAATATTTTGTTATTGTATCCGATTTATTAAAAATAAGTGTAATCGATTTCAGAACGTCAACAACACATGGCTTTAAAAATAATACAAGATGTTTTCCCGCGCAAATTAAGAAAAAAAAATGAAAGTCACTCGATAATGTGAATGGGAGATTTTTGTCGATTGGGTTTAACTTTAACTACAGGATTATAAGATTTATTAAATTAAACAAATAATAAAAAATAGTCTGTGTACTGGTGTATTTATTCATCTTTATTATTTATTTATTCATATTTTAAGATTACTTAAATACGACAGCACCGAGCTTGTTTCTGCTGTCACAAATTCACTCAAAAGAGACTGAAAAAGTATTACTTTAAAGTTTTGTGAATTTTCGGTGTCCGAGTTTTTCGTACACAGCATTTTTCATCCTTTGTATTTTTTTTATTAGAAACCTTTTAACCTGATATTGCCAGACTTTCCGCGGAAGTAATTGAATAAAAGGCACTAACTTTGAAAAGGGTTTTAATAAAAATTTTAATGTGAATTTCATATTTTAAATTTATATGCGGACGATACATTTTTCAATGAAGAAATAATATTTTCTGTGACAACTTTATGTATAATAGCATATGAAAGCTATATTATTTATCGAACAATAAAATAATTCTGTTAACGCTTCGATAGTTAAAAGAGTTAAAGCACGTTCGTCTTGGAGCTGGTTTACATTAAGTCGGGCCAGCGTTTATCGTCCCGACAAATGTCCGCGTATAATATTGGCGGATATATTTAAAATGCACAATATGTTAAAAATAATATTACTTCGCTCGCATTTTAGAGGTCGTCAGGTATTACGCATAAAAAAGTATCCTATATCCTTCCTTGGAGTTCGAATTTGCTTCGTATCAAATTAAATGAAGTGCGGTTTAATAGTTTGGCCGTGAAAGTGCAACAGATATACAGAATTAAATTTGCATTTATAATGTTAGTATAGATTTTATACAGTTTTATCTACCTTTTTGATTTATTTTCCGCTCAGTATTTTAAACGTCGGTTGAGATTTCTTAATGGGATAACTTTGCCTGTTAACACTTTCATATACAGTTGACTTTTATATGATCTTTTGAGTTATAAATATTTATTTAAATTAACAACATATCAGCGGCATCTGATAAAACATTCGAATCTCTTTTTCATCAATATCACTAAAAATGAGTTGAGCAGGATAACTTGCACTTTATAGCACTGTTGATTTATTAGTAAAAGTTAGTTAGCGCCAAACTGTCGGTCCGACCGAATGAAAACGTGATTTTAGATCAATTTACAGCGTTTTATTTAGTCTGTGAATAATGCGATAACCGGCGGGAGGTCGCAATAATACTTTGGCAAGATTAGTGAAACGATAAAATATGTCAAAATCGTGTTGAATACTCGCCGGCGATATTATGTATATGTTTTATTTTTATATTCGACTTTACGATATTACGATGAAATTTTATGGTGAATGTAGAAAAAAAGTCGGTATCTGTACCGGTCACACAATCGAGAGTGATTCAAGACGAAAGTTTATATATATAAACAACAAATGAAAACACATTAAAATCTATTGCGTAGTTTCAAAGATTGCGTACAGACAGCGGGAAGCAATTTTGTTTCATACTATGTAGAGATAATTTACTCACGTGGAAGCTACACGACCGACCTGCACAGATGATATGTTATTCAATCTTAATTTAATATAAAATTCTTAACACTATTGCTGTTATTACCACTGTAAAATGCAGTAGTCTTTTAGTGAGAACTGTGCTTTATAGATTACAAACAGCGGTACAGAGATTCTGTTTACAAAGCGAAGTTGATTGTCAATACGCTTAACCAGAGTGTATTTGTTAACAATCTAAACAATTTCGTGAAGATGGTTAAAAACTTTAAACAACTCAAATATCAATTTAAAATAATACATTTAGGGTAAGATACGACTAAGAAACCAAATGATCCAAGTATTTGCCGTGTAAAGTGAATTATAAATCCGATCAGTAATAATTATAAACTTGGTAAAGTACCAGGCCACTCATCCGATGTGGATTGATAAATAAAATTGAGTTAGATTTTTATCCGTGATCCGTATCGGATGTGTCTCTACACTATTGAGCATCAAATGAATTATAAACACTAATGATACACGTGAAAATTTAGAAGTGCTCGCCTGGGCTTAAACCCGAAATGTTCGGTTTTTTAGCATTAGCATTTAGCATCAGCAGCCTGTAAATTTTCCCACTGCTGGGCTAAAGGCCTTCTCTCCCTTTGAGGAGAAGGTTTGGAGCATATTCCACCACGCTGCTCTAATGCGGATTGGCGGAATACACATGTGACAGAATTTCGTTGAAATTAGACACATGCAGGTTTCTTCACGATGTTTTCCTTCACCGCCGAGCACGAGATGAATTATAAACACAAATTAAGCACATGAAAATTCAGTGGTGCCTGCCTGGGTTGGGACCCGAAATCATCGGTTAAGATTCACTTATTCTAATGGGCCATATCGACTTATAATCTTGATAAACAGCTAGGAACTCCATTAAAAAAAGGATACCAAACGATTTATCTGAGCTACATACAATAAATATATCTGATTTTTTTATCAAAGTTATGATACTAAAATTTTATATTTAAATATTGTAATTTACCTTTATATGCGTGAATTAACCCATGATACCATTAGAATAATTTGTGCAGAAATTTTATATATTAATATTATACATTCAGTGAAAATATTTACACCGAAGCTTATAAGAGAGATTTTGTTACTATTTACCAAATAGTTTACAATCAACTTCAATTTTATGTCACAAGTGAATATATACGAATATAAGCGATTAATTTTAACAAATGTACAAAATGGCTTTTTTATTTATTTTTACGTATATTTTATGGTAGGTGGACGGGCCTCAGTTTCACTCTTTAAGAAACATAAGATAAGATGTCATGTCCCATGCGCCTGCAGTTACACTGGCTCACTCACCCTTCAAACCGGAAAACACAGCAGTACCTACTAAGTATTTCTGCTTAGCGGTAGACTATCTGATGAGTCTGTGGTACCTCTCAACCAAGTAACTTTCCATGTAAATGCAATTCTAGCTGATCTATAATTAAATAATTTGATGCTTATAATAGAGTTGGGAGGTGGATAGTGATTGTAATCTGTAATTTATATCTTTACAATAATAGGTTAACGTTAAGATTTCGATAGCAATGTTAAGCAAGCCGTACATGTATGTACGGAATTTAATTTTACACACATGTGTTGGTCACGATCTTTTTCATTCTCTGCCGAGCCTGTTATTTTATAATGTGAACTTTTTTCAGGATAAGTTATCGAAAGGTACTCGAGCACGATTCTTATCTAGTGGAATAACTGCGACGGTTATCGACGTGGTTTGGAGAGGTTGCCTTACCGTTATAACATCGGCTACACAAGGACGGTTGAATGTCATTTTTTAAGTAAATTTATCTGTATTTATTTAACTGAATTTTTTTATTGACTTTTGTAGATTATCTCCTACACAGTTAATATTATTTATTAAGTGCTTTTTAAAATTAGTTTATTCAATTTTCGAATAAGACTAATTTGATTCGAACGTATACTTTTGAAATATGTAATGAAATACTTTAAAAGCCTTTTTCTCATGACATTCACAAGAAATTCAACTATCTCTTAGCACTTAAAATTTAACTTAAATTTCATAAAAGAAGCGCATTTAAATCACTACGAATCTGTCACGTCACGTGAAAGATTACAGTCTAGTGTCGCTTGTAATTTTCATCTAAAACCATCTAAATCTCGAGAAAAGGAACGTCAAGTAATTTTTCATTCAATATATCTTTGAAAACATACACTAAAAGACTTATTACAATAATGACGCCTGTCAACGTACCTATAAAATGAAAAAAATGTTACAAAATGTAGGTGAGATAAATAATAAAAAGGATTGAACTTCAAGTCAAAGAAAATAATAAAAATAAAATCACCTGTTAAAGGGAGGCTTAAGATAAATACGAATATAGGATTTTAGTAATGTATTTGTACCTGTATTCCACGCCGAGTACAACAAATAACCCACTCAACCTTCACCCCCAAGGATGAGGGACATTGTGAGAACTTAGACTTGGAATAGAAAACCTTAACGTGCTTGGATCTTACGAGATCTTACTTAAGTTAAATCTCACGTGATCCGTTCATGCGGAGGTGTGAAGCCGCTTTATTATTTAATAAATTGCCTTAAAGTCAATAAGTTGTCGACGTTGCTTAGTGTTTAGAAGTATATCTTTTTTTTGCTTAATTTGTGTTTATAATTCATCTCGTGCTCGGCGGTGAAGGAAAACATCGTAAGGAAACCAGCATTTGTCTTATTTCAACGAAATTCTGCCACATGTGTATTCCACCAACCTGCATTGGAGCAGCGTGGTGTAATATGCTCCAAACCTTCTCAAAGGGAGAGGAGGCCTTAACCCAGCAGTGGGAAATTTACAGACTGCTAATGTAATGTATGTAATGTATGTATATATACCTGCATCGAAATTGTCCTGAAGAAGAGAAGAGGCCGTAATCCAGCCCATGAGACATTAAGAGCCGATTAAGCTAAAGGTAATTATGCTCTTATATACATTAAACCAAAATAATTGCGTTTGAAATTTCCTAAACATCTAACAATTAAGTTATTTGTGGCTAAACAGGATTAAATTTCCGCGTTAATTTCGTACCCCAATAATGATGTTGAAATTTTCTTAATTAGAAACTTGATAGATTTATATAATCCTTCGACATCATTATTTATTTATACATGCATAGTTAGTTATATGTAATTAATAATTGAAATCTATCTCTTTATGTGACTATATTAATTGAGGCTTTGTGTAGAGTGCTTGTTTGGAGTTATGAATCTTTGTTTAAGAGGATAAAATATCTATTTTTTTTTTATCTGAACCTCCGAAGGCCAGTAACACTAAGGAAACTGGCACACAATTTAAAAAGGAAGAAATCACAAAAAAATTTGATACGAAGTTGTAATGATAATATTTACAGCGAGTTGGATAAATACAGCATACATGCTAATACTGAGAATTTTTGAAGGACCCAGGACGTCGGTTCTGATATATCTAGCCTAGACTAATGAGGCATTCATTTAAACACAAATTAAGCAACATATTATGTATAATATATGTAAATCCAACGGTACACCGTACGGTTCGAAGACGAAACCGTTGAGCTCTATCCAGTGGGTTCCAATACACGTAAAATTGGATACTTGAAAAATATTCAAATGTACATCAACATCAAATCAACAATTTTATTTCAATTTATTTTCTCCCAAAGGTTTTCCGTGACTCTATTGACGACGTCAAAGACCACTCACTTCTTATCACACGAATGAAGTTAATTATTATTTTTTAGTACATTTTATTTCGTGATAATGAGAAATTTATATTTTCCAAGGAAATTTAATGAAATAAATATTTGATTAATTATGATCGAATGATAGTTTAGTAAAATTAAAAGTTTTGTGTTATATTGAATAACACGCTCGCCTCTCAAAAGGAGAACTTTAAAATTTTAATTTATTTACAAGAATATCAGTTAATAAACATTCTTAATAGAATAGTTGCACCTCTGGGTTTACAGGCGCGAAATTTATAAAACTTTCCCGATAGCGCACGCAAACCACCCAAAATAAAACGTAGCCTATATCCTTCCCCGGGACTCAAACTGTGTCCATACCAAATTGGTTCACACTAAAACGGTTCGGCGTCACGTTTGTAAAGAAGTAACACACAGAATTACTTTCGTATTTTTAATATACTAGTGACCCGCCCCGGCTTGGGTGCAATGCTGGTACTAAATATACTACAGAATGTCTTACAACATTCACAGTTTTTCAGTCATTAGACAATACAAACCGCTATGTCCGTGCGTTTTAAATCTTCAAAAATATTCATTTAAATTACAAAAAAGCAGCTAAAACACAAACAGACACTTGAATTTTATCTATTTTTGTAGAATATTCTTACGATATTATTATACCATTTATTAACCTGTTGGTATATGTCGGTCAAATTTTGCAACTGAACTTCAAACCAGTTCCAAGTGATTCAGCTGAAATGTTGCGCACCCTTATAAAAGAAGAAGCTTGTTTTTAAAGAAGTATTATCGAAATAAATTAATCAGTATTTTTATTGCATTAGTATAGCAATTTGTAAACATTGTTGATCTTTGAAATAGCAAAAACTTTATAGACCGTATAAAGTAATACTTTTACCACATACAAGAAAAAAAAAAAAAAAAAAAAACAAGTAAAACGGGCTGTCAGCCACAAGCGCGTTTTAAATATATAAATTGACATCTTGAAAACAAATACGATGGCGTTGAGTTTAAAGCTTACCTTTGTCTCCGAAACAAACTTCGGTGGGGTCCGGGTCTTAGTGTGGCTAGACAGCGCCGTTGCTTTATGCGGGTATTTGTGTATTTGCTTTAAGGTATTACTTGACACATTCTACTGTTTGTATTTTCATAGACAATGTTTGCTAAATTTTCAAATTAATTAAAATACCTTGGCACAATGTTATAGCTTTTTAGCGAAATAGACTTTGTATTTACGGTATTCTATTTTGTTTCATATTTAGTTGTTGACTGAATTTATTCATTGGTACACTACTGCTTATCAGGCTGAGAAGCCCGAGGTCCAGGATTTTAGGTTAGCCAACCCATAGGATTTTGAGAGTTAAGGAATAGAGTGTTCTTGTCTATAAATATATTTGTTCTCTTTAGTATGACATTCTTTAATGGCTTAGGTTGATGGACGGGAAGATGGGCCACCTGATGGTAAGTATTCACCATCCATATCCCAAAGAAGTCATCAACGCGAACGTGCCATCGATATTGGGTATGTAATGTTTGTATGTTATGTCCGATGTGCCTGCGGTTACACTGACTCATTCACCCTTTAAACCTGAACGCAACAATTACTAAACTTAAACTAACTATTGCTGATTGGGTGGGTATCTAGTTAGACAGCATTGCGCAAAGTCCTACCACCAAGAAAATCGAAAGATCTTACGAACTTGACTAATCCTAGCATACTGAAACAGGGACTGATCGCCGCCGAGAAAGACAGGAAATAGTATAAACTGCTACAAATAAATATCTTCCTCTGAAACAAATTTTGGTATAATCTTATCTTAAATTATCCATTAGGTTTAATATAACTGTAAAAGAGTACACATTAGCAGCCTGTAAATTTTCCCACTGCTGGGCTAAAGGCCTCCTCTCCCTTTGAGGAGAAAGTTTGGAGCATATTCCACCACGCTTCTCCAATGCGTTGAAATTAGACACATGCAGGCTTCCTCACGATGTTTTCCTTCACCGCCGAGCACGAGATGAATTATAAACACAAATTAAGCACATGAAAATTCAGTGGTGCCTGCCTGGTTTTGAACCCGAAATCATCGGTAAAGATGCACGCGTTCTAACCACTGGGCCATCTCGGCTCATCTCGGCAAAGAGTACACAGCTCATTTTTTTTTTATAAAATTTATTATTAAATTTCAGATTCTGTATTACTTTTTTCATACGAATATATGAAACACTATATGCGGTTCGGTAAACACGCTTTGCGAAAGAATATGACGTCCAACTACTTTTTTAAAAGATAGCGCACTTTGAGAATGAGTAAAGTTATAATGTTATTAACCTCCTTGTACACCAAAGTAACTAAAAATATGTAAAAAAACAGCCAGTGCGAGGAGTCTCGCGAACGAAGGGTTCTGTACCATTATCTACTAAACCGGCAATAAAAATTGTTGTATGGGACCATCCCTAAATATTTATTTTATTTTGTGTTTTAGTATATCTTTTTATAGCGGCAACAGAAATACATCATCTGTGAAAATTTCAACTAACTGTCACGGTTCATGAGATACAGTCTAGTGACAGACGGACGGACTTAGTAATAGGGTATCGTTTTCACCCCTTTGGGTACGGAACCCTAGTAACAATATGTTTATTAAATTTTTAAAACACAAGTAGCTTTTTTATGATATAAAAATAACAGTTACTCTCTTAGCATGCTATTTAATTTTAATTGTTCTATAATGGTTCCGTGTTTTCCTGTTGAGGTACAGAACCCTAAAAAGAGTTGTGTCGTGAGATACCCGGTTAGAATGAAGACGCTTTCGTTGGATTATATTAAGTATTAAATAAAAGACACAACGAAATAAACAACGTTTGAATAAAAGTAAATGAAAAGAAATAAAATTGTTACTAAGAATCCCGTGTGACTTAAAACAATAAAAAAATAAGCTTAAAAATGTCAACTAATATAAAGTTAAAATGATTGTGTTCACGGCGTTCTTAATCCTTCCTCTTAACAGCTTTTCTATTGACTTCCACTTAATTCTGACCTTTTTGTTTATGCTCTGGACCTGTTTTACATTCTTAAAAATATATTTCCATCGTTTTAATTGTCTATTTATATTTTCTTAGTTATCATCAGTCAATACCGAACCAGTGGCTTTACTTAATATACTTCATTAAATGACGATTCAAAAGTGCTTGTTAAAGCCTACGTGAAAAAATGTATTTTGATTTTTTTTGATTAATTTTGTACATTTTTCCCTTTTCCCCTTAACATATCGTGAACGTCCCTTCCAACGATATATAGTGCTATCATCAGTCGCATCTAAGTAAGCTGATAGTAAACTATTTAGAGTTAATAAGTTTTATTATGTTTAAATTGATACGACCTATCGGTTTAGTCAGTCTCATCTTACATATTTATTGTATCGAACCCGCTGTCCATTTGTTGGGATTACAGTTGATTTCGAAATATAGATCGGAGTATCTTTAAAAGTAATTGAGTGAAGTATTAGATAAATACGTTACCGTATTGCCTTGTGGGATATATTAAATAAAGGAGTTAATATTTTTTTGCTACAAACAAGACACCTGCTTGAAGCAGAACGATGACATATTGTAGTCTAGCCGCCAGACGACGACGACTAATAGCGTTGTGTCTGCAAACGGACATGACCTTCCTTGTTTTATATTTTACCAGACAACGGCACAGCAAAGACCGGTAATGTTGGTTTAGTCCAGAACTTTAAATAATCTCTGCTAATTTAAAAAATGTGAAAGTTTGTTTCTTGGCTTGTGTTCTTTGACTCAGCAACGGAGTAGCTGATAGAAGTTTCTTATTTAGTTACAGGTTTTTCTCAACAACGTCACAATCGATTCAAGTTATTTAACATGCATTATAAAAACAGTTAAGTCACGATCACGTTTATCTTTCATGACGTTAGAAATATCAGAAGTAATTCTAATGACTTAACAATAAAATACATTCTTACTTTAATTTCTAAAAGCCTCGGAAATTTGGTAACCTAATGTAAGGTAAGTCAAACCTTTTCGTTAACGACCACTCACTACTACATCAGTTTTCATCCAATATAGTACGGTCTCAGTTCTTGTTAAAGTTACCAATTACATTCCATATATAAGATTTTAAATTAACATGGTTATTTTTATTACTAACAAGGTGAAACTAGTTGTAATATGTAAGGATCGATGCAGTTATATGCGTAACTGAAATCCAAAGAAGAAGAATCCAACATATGGAATGTCTAACAGTATTTAAAACGGGATATTTACCATGTTTTTTACGAATGTCTTGTTCACGAGACTGACCTACAGTCTCGTAGATAATGTCGAAATATCGAGCTCCAACAAATAAAAATAAAAAACATGGTAAATATCCCGTTTTAAATACTGTTAGACATTCCATATGTTGGATTCTTCTTCTTTGGATTTCAGTTACGCATATAACTGCATCGATCCTTACATATTACAACTAGTTTCACTTTGATACTTGACTTTGGCCGTTATAGATGCCAATATGTTGGTATACCCTGTACAAGATAGCTTGGTCTTTTTGACAGATGTAAATTTTTCGGATCGACATAACTCTGCAATGACGAAATTTTTTTTTAATTTAATGAATTTAAAAATTGTAAAAATATTTTAAAAAATACATATAAAAGTTTCTAAAGATTCAAGCGTTATCCGAAAATTTTAAGACTTTTTCTATTACATATTATTGCTTCAAAGTAAAATTTTAATAGAAATACTGAAAATATTAGACGCTTGTACAATCTTACATCGGTCGGAGGGTAGGGACGCGAATAACAGGCAGTAACTGCTACGAATATCGATTACAAAAATTATACCTTATTAAAGATCATTGTTAAATTTTTGTTACGCACGGGGTTCCTTTTGGTTGGGGTCTCTTTAGATGGTATAACTCTTTAAAAAAATAACTCTTAGAAAAATAAGTTTTTTTTTTTTAATTCTAATTTAAATTACGCATTCCATCGACTGTTATATATGTTATATTTTCTGTTTCTCTTCACTAACCCGTCTGTCAAAAAGATCAAGCTAACTTGAACAGGGTATAGGATACTTCAATTATAAACAAAATAAGGTGTAATATAATTAACAACAGAAACCATTATTGATTTTCAGCCATTACTGAACGTATTAGTGTTTATTCAAAATCTCTCTGGAACTTTAATGCTTATGAATTTCCTAGTAAATGTCGTGGAACAAAAATTATTCAATGTTTTATGTGTTCCCGGAAAACAAATACGTATTAAATTTCCCTGAAACATGAAATTTCTTTAATTCCTGAAAATCCGAAAAGCTTAATCCGCTTAAGCGAAATTTTCAAGAATCATCTAACTTATTTTGATCTCCAAAAAAAATGACATTACTCATCAGATCTCTTCCTATCGACCCAGTATTTCCAAGCTTAATCTTCCTCATCATCAACTAGTAGGGATTTTAATAAGTCTTAAACCATCTACTATCCATACAAAATTACTTACTTGTTTTACATTATTTTAAAGAAAAAAAAACCTAATCCATTCTTATAACATAAATCAAACTTCTTGGAGTTTTATTTTCATCACGCCGCTGAGCGAATTATGATTCAGGTGATACTGCGGTATAACTTATTCTGCAAGGGACATAGAACGACCCCACTGTCACCGGTGACGTAGTTTTGACTGCATAATAAGTGGACTGGTCACGCATACTAATTACGCCCAATTACCGCATAATTTGATAATTGGTTAATTAATTTTACTATCCATTCAAGTATTATTTTTTATAATATTCTTAATCTCCGTTTATTTTATAAGCTAGATTGACGCTGTGTTTTTATTTCACGAAGCTGTTCTAGATATATGTTTATTGATGGATATCAGCAATTAGTAAATTGACAAATAAATAGCCGCATAATTTTTAATATCTGACCTACTAGATTAAATAAAAACATGCTAGGGAGCTTTGCATATATCCTAGAAGTCTATAAAATCATATGTTTTCAATTCTAATAATGATTGTAAGGAATATTTAATTTTCCTTTTTCTTTACAAACAAAAAGTACAAAAGATCGAGATACAACAAGCCGCTACCCGCTCCACTTTAATTATATGCAATGCAAAAACTGTGCAGGAAATTTATTTCTGTGCAAGATACCTGCTGTAATTAGAGATAATATGGCCATGGGCCATTTGGACGTCCGCCAGTACTTACAGTATTACACTTAAGGTTTCTTAAAGATAAGCTCATCTGAAATGTAGATCAGGTGCTAAATGCAAGCAAACACTGAGATTAAAAATACCATTTTGTGCAAATAATCACAACGCGATTTGCATTGGTTCGTTAAGTATATTTTTTGGGCTTCGTTAACGGTAAAGGGAGAAACTTATTCGTTGATAAAATTTGTATTGTGTTTGGTGGGTATTTGTATTTGTTATATGTATTGCAATTGTTCATATTAAAATAAAGAGGTATTCATATAATCTTATATATAAAAATCGATGTAAATTAGTATATCTGTTTAATATTCTACTGCACCTTGATTCAGTCATGAAACTTGGAACGTGTACGTCTGTTATTCCGCGAAGGCTTCAGTACTATCCCCTTTATTGTGTTTCCTACACTATTCTACATTTATTTACAGACCGGACTAGTTCTGTTGGGTTATGCTAATCAGTATATGAAGTAACTTTTACATTATTGGTTCAGGAAGATTTAAAAGTTTAAAACTGATAATTATTAAAGGTTTCTCGGTTCTTGTTGCAACTTTTAATGCGTATATCATCTCATGAAAGAATTGGTTGTTGTTTTTGTAAGTTGCTTTATCAAATATGAGTTATAAGGCACTAGGTCACAGATTCCTGTATTTCTCGATATATACAAATCTCATCTCATCAAAGTGTCTTCAAATTTAGAGTTAACAGGTATCTTATTCAAGCGTGCTACATTGTAGACCGTATCGATGCTTAACATCAGACAAACGGTCAAACGCTAACCTATCCAAGGAAAAAAAACTCGTGGTCTTCTCTCTTTCAGGATAAAGTTCGTATCGATAACAGTGGCATGAATATTAAGTATATTGACATTATGCTGAAGAAGTAACTAAAACGAACAAGACGAGTCGTAACCAAATCTGTTAAATTTCTTATTTCGTTTACCGCAAAAGCTCTAGAGCTGAGTCTGCTCGCCAATCCATTAATGCGACGACCCCTTTGTAGTTCAGCATCTATAAAGATATCAAGGAGTACTCAGTTTTTTGCTGGTTCTTCTCGGAATTGTTACACTTATTTCAAGCCTATAACGTACATATAATTACATATGTTACGTTTTAAACAGTATATTTAATATTCAATTTTACTAAATGTTTGTAATCTCATAAAGTATTACATCAAGTACAAGTACTAAGCTGTCTGTTCTCAGCCAACAATCGCTTAAAACAGACAGAGATGAAAGAGCGATCACTTTAAGTCTTGATGTAGCGATCATAACTTTGTTGAATTTCTCATTTAACTTGAAGAGTTATACAATCTACGTTCTCACACATTTTTTTATAAATCTCCGTTGAAAATACGAGTTGATGTTATTGCAAACACAACGAAAATGATAAGTAGAGTATCAGTCTGCTAAAGGCCCACTACTGGGCCGAGGCCTCTTTTCCTTTTGAGGAGAAATTTTGGAGCTTGGCCCATTATGTCATTCCAATGGAATATACAGCTATTTATCAGAAACTTGCAGTTTTTGTCACGATGTTTTACGTCACCAAGAAAATGATTAACTATAAATACAAATTAAGCCCATGAAAAAATAGTGGCGCTCAACTGGGTTTGAATTTAAAATAACCGTTATGGATTCACGTGTTCTAACCACTGCGCAATCTCTGCTTATATTTTATAGCGATCATTCAAAGAATTATAAATTTTGTACGTCGAGCGGTTAAAGTAAATTTTGTACGAAACAGTCCACACAATAAAAATGTAGACTTTAGTGTACTGCAGTTCTCATTATTTGCAAAAGATACGGAATGAGTGTATTCACGCGATTGCTTTAAGCGACGTGCATTTCACTAATTGCTTTTCCAACCAATAAATACGTACGGAAAAGAAATTAAGTCGTTAATTGCTCCTTTGTTCCATTCGAGTATTCCTCAGGGGGTGAGTACGTGTTGCTGGGATGATGTTAGGGTCATTTATATTGCTTGTAATAATAGCGTAAATTTTATTTAGTATTTTCTTTTATTAAAAGCAATACACTTTACAAAATATCTCTTTTGTTGATTTTAAACGAAGCCCAAACGATATTTTAATAAATTATTATTGAATTTGTTATGTTATCTGTTTCAACTAATTAGTATAAAAAAATAATTGTGTGCGAGTCTTTAATTACCTGGAATTACGATAATTTATTTAACGTATTGTTAATTCTCGAAACCGAATGTGTTCCAAAAAGATAATAAAAAAATTCATGGCAAACAGTTAAATTAAAATTTTGGGAATTACATTAACCAGGTATTTTACTTTAATTATTTGTGAACACGAATGATAAACTTATTGAATTGTTTTCTACAAAAATAAACAAAATATAAACAAAGTTCTGTGTTATTGCTATTCTTTGGTATTTCGGTAAGAAGTAAAGTAACGGTCACTAAATGTCAAACTGCATAAAGGCCGCTACTTTGCGAAGACAAGTAATGAAGTTGGAGTTTAGACCAGCACACAACTTCAGTGATTTGGTGACACTAATGGTGAGATTTTCATTCTGCGGCAGCTTATCTTAGCGATTATTTCCTTCCTTTGTTTTCCTTGAGATATGTATGCGTTCGGTAAATTTTTGATTTTGTAATCAAAGCTAACGGATATTAGATTTGTAAATACTAGTCTGGACGGATTACTTATTCCACCGCTGAAAAATATAGCTGGTACGATTCAAACGTACTCGTAAAAGTCTACTTGAATAAAGTATATTTTGATTTGGATTTTATTTTTGTTATGTATAGATGTGATTTGACCTATATGCTGTAGTTGTTAGATGCTTAAGAGGTGGATTGTAGCAAAAAGATTTCACTTATTGCTGCTATTTCAGTAACATGCAACTTACGCTCAACTTAGCTAGGTCATTTTTATTTTAGAGTTTTTATACACAATATTCTCTATTTTTTGTTCACTGTCAGCTCGCTCTTGGAGCTATCTGCGTAATTCTGTCTCCGTATCTTCCATCCATAATTCCATTTTCAAACTGTTTTCCATATCTCTTAAAGATGTTTAGGGAGTCAAAATAGAGGATAACAAACTATTAAGTCCATGATGTTCAACTGTAAAATAATACGATTAAAATAATAAAACGATTAATAAATAAATATTATGAATACTACGATGGTGATTATTTTTCACCGATTCATCTTCAGGAATATGTTGCCAGTGTTCATGACATTCTTTCATTTCTTGCCAGTATTCATCGCGATTCGATTCGATTATTTATAATAAATGAATAAAATATACGGAAATTGAATTAAAAATCAAAAATAAATAAATAATTGAATTATATTTTTAATAAAAAATATTGTTGAAATAAATAGCTTTAGACACAGTTCTACCAATCACACATTTGGCACAGATAACAATCGTATCTCTTTGTATATTTTGATGAAGGAGGTTTTTATACTTTGTTATTACTATGCAGTGGTAACTGCATTGCAGCACATCTAATATTTTTATGTAAAGAGTTCTAGCAATGCCCTATTTTAAGGAATTACTAATATTCTTATTTAACCCTTCAATTCAGCAGAAAGCTAGCTTGTGTTGGGGGTGTGGACGACTATAGATCAAAAGGACAGGATCGATCTTGCGCCTTTCTTACATCGCTAGGCCCCGTACATTATTATATTGATGTTATAAGCTTAAGTTATATTATACACATCTACCGATTTAGAGCACGGTTAAAATTTTAAAACTAATCATATAATTGTTACTCGCCCAGGCAAAATATCTATTTTTATATATAAGTAAATAAATAATATTCACAGACAGGACAACGTCTTAGGTTATATAAGCACACATATTTGGATATATAATTCAGCGTTAGCGTTATTTAAAATAAAAACTAAGTAACTCTTTTTGAAATGAGTAAAATAACTTTGTGTAGTAATTTGTTTTTCGTTGTCATGATAATGCAATTAGTTTCTATGCTTAGAAATTTATTAAGACTGAACTCAGTTAAGAAGTTGCTTTTAGTTTTAATTTAACTTTAAGTGTCTAATGTTTTCTTGACTTTTAACTTTTAATAGCTAGTTTTGCTTAGCTTACATAATAACATGGTCGCTCCGGATTAAATTAGATATTCGTGCTTTGTTTCGTTAGCAAGGTATTTTTTTTTTTATGTGGCAGGCGGGTACTCTTTTTGTTTGATTGTTTGTAGTCACCACCGACCATAGACATTAGTGCTTTAAAAATGTTTTAAGTTCTTACATCGCTAATGCGCCACCAACTTTGGGAACTAAGATACCATGTCCCCTGTGTTAGTATTTACACTGGCTTACCCTTCAAACATTATCAAGTATTGCTATATATACTATTAGGTGGTCGAATCTCATAAGTAGGTACATACCCTTAGTAGAATGTTTTGAGTTTAGTAACCATTTCATTTGACATAAAATTAACCCGAAAATATTTATTGAAATTACATTTACAAATGTTTCTTATCGAATTAAAATGCAATCGGAAAGTTTTGCTCTGCAACAATTGCAATAGCCTTTATTCCAATCTACTTTTTTAAATCGTTTTCAAATCGCATTACCGGACATAATAAAGCCAAACGGGGCAGCGCCTGTAAAAAATTTCAAATCGACGAAATAAAATAAAAGCAACAAAAGCTACCTTTACTAGTTCAGGGAACTTAAAAGACGTAACTGAACAGGTAACATTTGCTTTTAGAATCGAGACTATGAAAATAAAAACTTGGAACATTTATAGACCAATAAACTGTAAGGCGATCGTGCCTATTTTGTGGTAGGGTTTTGTGCCACAAAATAGTATACATAGTAAATTGTGGTGTTCCGGTTTGAAGGGTGGGTCAGTGTAACTACATAGAAGAAACATAAAATCTTAGTTGCCAAGCTTGGCAGTTCATCGGTAATATAAGGAATGGTTAATATTTCTTACGCCAATGTCTATAGGTGGTGGAGCCCACTGATTATAAGTGCCCTACTTGCCCGTCCACCAACCCATATTATTATAAAACTAAAATTAAATAGTGTTTCATACATTATTGTAGATGATTATATTACTGATTAAGAATGGTTTTTACCTTGAAATGATATTTTTATTTGAAACACGAACGTTATATTCATATCACAATGGAACTTTATTGCATATATAATTTTACGATAGCATGAAAAAGGATCAAATTTAATATAGGAATTCAGTTTTACTCGTTTTTTTATCGCTCCTTATTACTCAGTGCAGCTGCACATAGAGAATCAAATTTATGGCGTTGTTCAAATTCAATTATTGGGTATAAGAAAGTTATTTTTCGAATTGTATTAAGCAGATGGCACCCGAAATAAAAAAATACTTACGTGTTGACAAATAGCTTTTCTTTTTAAATTAAAATTCGGAGGCAGACGAGTGTGTGTGTGTGAGTACAAACCGAAAGGATGAAAATGCCAATGCTGAAAGTAACTAGTTTTCGCCTCGGCCTCGCACGCGGATGATGGTTGTAGATGTTAGGTTTAAAAAAGTAGTATATGTCCTATGTCCGTTTTGGAATTCTAGTGTAACAGACGAATAGAGTTACATTCGTATTTTTAATATTAGTAAAGATGTCACCTATTTCTTAGAGCACTAGAATAATGTAACACTAGTGGGTCGAACGCGTAACTTCTCTTTTATTTAACAGATTTTTACAAATTTCGAAACCTATGACAGGTTTTTTTTTTTTATTTCATTTCATTGTAAACTGACGACGTCTGTTTCCACGGTTTGTGCAGTATTTTAAGGAATCGCCTGTAGCATGACGATTTAACAGGTATCCAAAACCTAACAGCGTAACAGTATGAAAATTATTTATCAGACTTTCAATATGATACATTTTTTTATTTTTTTTTTATTCTATATGAGCATTCGAATTTTAAATACTAAGGGAAAAGAAGCGAGTGCCTTTTTTTATTTTCCGATAAGAAAAAATTCTATCGCAATTTAACGAAATTCGAGATTAAAATTACTTCCTGAGTGTAAACAATTTCTGTCGTTTAAGACGTATTTCAAAATTGAAAAAAATGTAAAATTAGTAATTTTTAAGTAAAAATTGTGTAAAACTTTTTATTAACAATTTTTTTAAATCGATATCATATCAATTTTTTTTAATCGATAGCTGGAGTTCCAGCTTGCTACTTAGCTTAGATAATTAGGCTGTAGATCTTGGGGTTCTGGGTTAGAATATCGGATTGTCGATTGCTCTACACTAGCTCCGTTCTTTCGTCTATCGGAATCAGCAATTCTCTAAAGATTTATCAAATGTTTTCATAAATAAATAGTTGTGATACAGCGATATTACGTAAACGCATAAAATCCCTAATTCTTGCCACTTCGGGTTTTACGACAACCATCATGTTTATTGCGGGCTTGATGACGCGTTAGAAGTTGCCATAAACGCGTTTGTCATTACGTTTGCGAAGCACAGATGGCAGTTAATTTCCTATACGATTAAGCATTTCTGCTTCTGGTCTCTAATATAACATGTATATTACACATACAAACATATAAAAGCTATTTATTGCATTAGCATTAGCAGCCTGTAAATTTTCCCACTGCTGGGCTAAAGGCCTCCTCTCCCTTTGAGGAGAAGGTTTGGAGCATATTCCACCACGCTGCTCCAATGCGGGTTGGCGGAATACACATGTGGCAGAATTTCGTTGAAATTAGACACATGCAGGTTTCCTCACGATGTTTTCCTTCACCGCCGAGCACGAGATGAATTATAAACACAAATTTAGCTCATGAAAATTCAGTGGTGCCTGCCTGGGTTTGAACCCGAAATCATCGGTTAAGATGCACGCGCTCTAACCACTGGACCATCTCGGCTCTGCTATTTATTGACTGACTTATTATTCTAAGCTACTTATAAAAGCTCGAACTATAAAATAAAATATACTTTACTCAAGTTTTTTCAAATACATTAATTTTTATAATACTTTTACTGTGAAGTTAAACTAAGTCACCTGTACAGTACAACTCTCTTTTCGATGCATCAGACTTACGTAGCTTAATCGGTTAGAGCATTTTCAATTCTCACGGGTAACTGAGTAACTGACAGAAAAACGAATTAGTTGCTTCGAATAATTGGACAGGGAAAGTCACTAGACAGTACAGTTATTCTATAGGAAAGCTGAAACTCACTGAAACACGATTGTAAAAGTTTCAAACTACGGTATGTGACATAGGAAAATAATCTAAATATAATTTATCCACCGGGCTTGGAATGTAGATTCTACCAAGAAGTACCGGCAAGAAACTCAGTATTTACTCTTTTTAAACATTTAAAATACAAAGTGTTAGACTATAATATATATACATACTAGATGACGACCCTGCTTCGCTCGGGCAAAATAAATGAAACTATACAAATACGGTTTATTATTTATTAATAAATTTATGGATTTAATATCGAAATATCTCGATTATACGAATTTTCCTGTTTTGATATACATATGTTATCGACTAAAAATCATTTTACACCCGATTTACACGATCGAAACTTATCCATAATTATAGATCGTTAAGATCTACTATTATGCATAGGTTTCGTGAAGATCGTAGAGCTGCACGAAACTCTTGCCTCGCTTGAAGACTCTGTCTGGACTGTACCGGCCAATTAAATAAATTACTCATCGTCTAATTAATTAGATGGATATTATTTAATCAGTGTAAGATTTATAGAGTGACAGTATTACTTTATTTAATTTATTATTATTTATACATTAAGCCGACTTATTTTTTTTTACTTTAAATATAAATAAAAATAAATAGAATAGCACCTGTGTCTATTCTGTATCTGTGTATCAAGGAATACATACAGATAGCGAAAAAGTGAAGCGGCTCAGTGGATATAGTCCCTTATTTGGAAGACTAAGCTTTAAAGCTCCCTAGATAAAAATACTTGTATCTTATGTCTGGAGCTTTTTGTTTGTTTTTTAGCTTATTTATTTCGGTCTAATTTAATTGTAATGCATATTTATACACTATGCCCCTAACTAATAAACTTTGTGTTCTCAATAGCTGAATGGACTGTATTTAGACCTAGTAAACGTGCTAAGGGAAATCCATCCATGGCACGTTTTTTGATAGTATTTTTAGCGTTGAAAAAGACAATAGTTTGTAATACTAGCTTACTTGAAAAAGAGATGTAAGTACGATTCACGCGTCACCGCAATCCTTACAAGAAAATACGTCATACGACAACACGATACGACAACATCGCGCTAGAAAAACCTTCAGTATATATACATATGTATTCGCCAAAAAACCATTACAAATTGTACAATGGTAATAGTCGTATAGAGACAAAAATTATAGTACTTTTAAAAATGAAAATATTCAAATACCTTTTATTGTATTTATAAAACATTAAAATACAATTAAAAACAAGGCTGCGAAATATGGAAAAAGGAGGTTATATCGCTAAAAAGAAAGGTCCAGAAAAACTTTGGACATTATACGATGCAACCTAAAAAATTCCATAAATAAATATTATGTACTTTTATATGTCTATGTGACAAAATACACATATATACGGAATTATATACGATCTATGTTATATATTATATTATATATGATCTATATATGATCAATAGTCATAGTAGTGTGTTACTTACATGCTACTAAATTTGACTTTATATACATAAAGGTGAATGAATAGAAAATTCGAGTAACCTCAGGTAATCCCAATAGCGTCTCAAGATATTTGATATGATCACTCGGGCGATACAGTTCGTCTACTTACTTTTACAACTTCACTTCTAATTCAATTAATTTATACAATCCTACTTCATAATCCTCGCCTATTTTTATTTTTAATTTTTTTGGGATTGAGGCCTGAGTAAGCTGAATAGATTCCTTCGGAAAGGTACACGGAACCCTTAGTAAAATAATCGGATTATGAAGGTTTTCCACTAAAATCCCTGGTTACTAAGTTTCCACCTTACGTGTCTATGAACCGAGGCCGCGCCTAAACTTTTAAGTCCCTTACCTCCAGGCTGGCAGCTTGTCTAGAGTTATCTCTTTTTAGGAATGTATTTTCTGTGAACTGTGGCTACACGCCATAATAATTTTTATTATATCAGTGCTTAGTTATTATAGTTCTTCATGATATTTAATGAAAACTCCTTTATTTCTCTCTTACGACAGCTACTTGCAGCATGAGTACGGCTATTCTGCTCTGTTGGAATCTTATTTAAAAACTAAAATTGATTCATAAAAAAATTAGAAACATATATTGAAATAAAAATAATCTTTAGCCTTATAGATTTATTTATAATTAAATCGGGGCTCTGTACATGACTTTATTTATTTATTTTAATAATGTACCATTACTCGTAATTTATTAAGTCGTCTTTAGATTCTAACTGAAAATATATAAGCGAGACGTTTAGGTCAACAAAACTAAATAAAGATAAAATTATCTTTTTAATATGAATTTATTTTCTTTTATTAATAAATATAATGAAAGTTTATTGAAACAACGGAGAGGAATTTATAAAGATATTGTATTTTTTTGTGAATTTATAAAAAAAATTTTATAAGCAATACACAAATATTACGCTCACGCTACCCGATGTTGCCAGTGGTAAAAGCACGTGACAGTTTCTTGTTTAAATTAAATCCAAAAAAAATATATACTTATAAATAAATTCGTGTCTTACTATCAGGTGACCCATTTACTTGTCTTACTCATTATATATATTATACCAAAACATTATATGTTATTATAAAAATAAACTATCAATTTATATAATATATATATAATTAATTATAATGTATGAAGTGAATGTGAAAAATATATCCAAAAGTAAGTAAGGTTCTCATTTGCTTGGTACCGTACAGTTATCAGATCAGATGTAGAATGAAGTCAACAGAATCTTTCATCGATATATTTAATTTAAGCAATTGTGTAATATAATCAACGAGCTCCTTGTTTGTGAGACGAATCTAATATCCGGCTAATTGTATCAGACCTCTGCGCTGCCTCCTCGGGGGGAGGGCTCGGAAGCGTTTCGTTTCTTTTGTTATGCATTTGATTAAATTCTTCGTTTGCATTCAAATATTTAAGCCGCCATGCTTAAATTGTGACAGAGTTATAATTAAAATGATTTAAATTCATATATAACTAAAGTACAATATTTTATGTCGGCTTTCTAAGTTAAGGTTTGTGTACTGTTTATAAAGTAACAGCTTATAAATTTCCCATCCTTTTCCATTTTTGGACAGAGATTTTGTCTCCCTTTGAGCAAAAGGTTTGGAGCTTATTCCACCACGCTGCTCCAAAGCGGGTCGGTGGATACACAGATGGTAAAATTTCTTTGAAATTAGGCAAGTTTTCCCACGATGTTTTTTTGACCGTCGCACGAGATGAATTATAAACACAAATTAAGAATATGAAAATTCAGAGGTTAAAACATTGTGTAAAAACAAATACAACATAAGCAAAAAATATCAATTTAATTAGATTCATTTGTCGTTTATCAGATGATTTTATTTCAAGTTATTTGCATAGACGCATGAAAAATGTTGTGGGCGTGTATGCACAGCACACACAGGTAGATTGTCTCCTCACTTAAAACGATTGGTGTAATTTTTATTATTCATTAATTTTTTCATATATCACAAAGAAAGATTATTCTCAAAGGAACAGGTTGACATTATTATATTGCTGACTTTTATAGTAAAAATATATTTTTAAAAAGTCAATCCTTTTTCTATACAACGAATGTAGAAGTCTCACAAAGGAGAAATACTTAAAGTCCTGTAAAGATGTCCGGTAGCGAACTATTAATCCCTGTCGTCTATCCGTACACCTGGGTATGTCGCTCAGAAAAGGGATATTTAGAAATGATATCAAGGAACCGCTTTATATTTAACGGAACTAGAATTAATCTCGTGTTAAGAAGAAGCCTTAAGGCTAAAGTTCGGGTTTGTGAGATAACGTTATGTCTACCATAGTTTCTTTTGACATTTTTATAGTAAAGGTCTAATCGTATCAGCAATGAATGTGCTTTATTGAATCAAAATAAAAAAAAAAGTCAAATCAAATAAAGTTTATTCAAGTAAACTTCACAACGAAGCGTTTTTGAAACGTATAACACATGCTATAACTTATGTTACGTATGATTGGTTACTGGCTCTTGTTCAAACTAGGTATAGACATATATATACACTTATAGCATATCAACCATGATTTTACCATTATGTACCATAAATATGTTTTTGTCTGTATTTTAATTTTCAGCGGTAAATTATGAATTCAAAATTCAAGCATAAATATTATATTAAAACCATAATCACATATTTAATATTATTTAAAAAAAACAATTCAAAGTATACAGTATAAAGTAGTTTAAGGTTATATGTAGGCAACGTCTAATCTCAAAAAGTATGCATAGAACGTAAGCCGCCATTATTGTATGGTAATACGTATAGGAAACCATATTTATGCCATTTCTGCGGTGTTTTACTTTAAAAGTTTGTCTTCGTCTAGACTTGTATTTTCGGTGAAACGATTAGTCTCATGCCTGTCGTGTAAAATACTTAAATGGGATAAAGAAACGAAAACTATTTCATTTGTGCTAAATTATTTTTATTTAACCGTGTTTTGTGTGGAACAATTAAAAAAACTGACTTATAAAGTAACCCATTTAATTGAATTTTGACTTTTAATATGTATTCCTTGAAATAACATCGTCTGAGTAAAGTAAAGTTACAGCCAGTGAATGTCCCTGTACTAAGGCGTCCTCTCCATTGCTGTACGCTGCTCCAATGAGTGTTGGCACATGTGGCAGATTTTCATCCGTCTGTTGTAATATTTTATGAATGCAAATTAATCACATATCATTTCAATGCTGCTTGCTCTTGTATAAACTTGAAATCACCCTATATTTTTTTTTTTTACAAATACATGCTAGCTAACATTTTATTTTGAATTTGAATTCGTCTGGTCATTTTATACCAATTTGCTACGTTCACGTATTATTATTATTATTTATTTATTTATTGACATCACCATTAGTAGTTACCGGTCTTGTGTGTATCATCAGAATTGAATGTGAGCGCAGATTTTTTTTTTAATCTTGCGAACAATTTTATTTTTTATTTAATTTTATTTTATTAGTCTTTGTTTCTTCACAGTTACTAATATAAAACATAAATCAAAAAAGCGGTTACAATTGAGTAGTGGGTTCGTGACATCAATCTAACTTGACTCAACAACATCATTATTTATTATTAAGTCGATCCACCTCGATCCAGCATTTCGCCATTCGTCTTACTCAATCCTCGCCAGAAACGTTAAAACGGAGCTTCAAGGCCTAGCCTCTACTCTGGGGAATCTTGACGTATGGTAGAATATTAAATAGTAAAAATTTGAAATAATTAGTAAGACATACTTGATGGTAGGGCTTTGTTCAAGACCGTCTGGGTAGTTGCCCAGCACGTACTCATCCGATATTCTGCTGCCAAACAGTTTGAAGCATAAGAAAGCCAGTGTAACCGCAGGCACAAGGGATATAACATCTTAGTATCCAAGGTTGGTTGATGAGAGGAATGGTTAATATTTCTTACAGCGCCTTGTCTGTGAACGGTGGTCACCATTTACCATCAGGTGGCCCATATGCCCATTGGACTACCTATATCAGAGCAAACATAGCTTTGTCCACGGAAATTATATATTTTTCATTGCTATGATATAGTCATTATAGATATAGCAAATTCATAAGTCAAACATACCTAATAAATACCCGAAAATTCCATTACTGTACACATATTTACGATTGAACAAAAAAGGAACAAAGTAAACTTTAACTTTTTCCTTTTACTTCATAAAAGTTAGTATCCCATTGATAGATATCACGACATTTAAATTTTAATTCTATGCTTAACAAAATAATTCTAAAATAATTTTCAAACAACAAACAAAGCCATTACAGGGGCCAATAATATTATTTTTCATTCCACTTCTCCGTGACAGGTTTTCCGTAACCAAAAACTTTATAGCGTCAATATACCTACTTAGTTTTAAATTTATCAGCTAAATCAGCAAACTCCCTGAAGTCGTTAATCTTGTTCCTTGTCATCTCAGAATTTTTAAAGGCTTAAACTAATTTTTCAGACAAGATATTATAATCTTCAAACATTTTTGGTATCTTGTTTACAATGTTATTAAATCATTATTATTTTATAAGCATGACTTTTTATTTATACCAGTGAACTGGAAGTTAATTGTGGGATACTTTGATGATAGAACTTTGTGCAAGTAATACCTGTAACGATCGCTCATTTAAATTGTATTTATTGCTATTGTATTGTTATGTATCTGTTTAAACGGTGAGTGAAATATTATTATTATTGGTACTCGTACAAGAGACGTAGCTTCTGAGTTTCTATGAATGTGACACATTCAATCTGTTTCTCTTATAAAAATGCATATATTGTTGGTTTGTTCCTGTTATGAATAGTAACTAAGCACGTGGTTTTTTGCATAGTTTTTAGATTGGATATTTCGACACAGGTCCTTTTTATATATTTTAGAAAACCCACATCATGTTAAAATTCTTAAGGAACATCGATAAAATTACGCATGAGGCTATTCGAAATTCTTATATTTTAACACTTATTACGCCGAATGATTTATCAATCAATCAATGAATCTTAATGTTTATATTATTTTTGTTAATAAATATCGAAATATATATTATGTACATTCTACTAATACTCCACATAATTATACTCGTTGTACTAATAAATAAAATGTTTTTGTTTCGTCCGATATAATTCAACGTTCCCGAAACATGCGTCGAATAATTACTCACTAATTGCTTTTCCAACCAATAAATAAATGTGCGCGAGACTTAATGAAGCCTTTAATTGCTTCTTTGTTTTGTATTCGAATGATCGAACTGTCGGGCGGTGGAGTCAGATTTATCATATCAATAATCCCTTTTCTAGTTTAGCTCTTAAAATTCAAATTCAGCTAATTGGAGTTCGACGAATGACTTTTTTTATACGCTTTATATATGCGTATAAACAATATCGAATTTACTTACGACGTGTTAGAATATTTGTTACATTATGGTAATTAAATGCCTAACGTTGCAATTTGCGAATTAAAGCTAGGCTGTAATGAGTTAAAGATTACGTCGCCATGACGCTTTTGTACGAGTGTATTATCCAATAACGCAGGACGTCTGATGCTATTAATCATATATAATGTTGTCTATTTTGTTCTCTTCCTTGTCAAAGTGTAATATTATTTTTTTTAATAAAAATAATATATTACCATAGCTTTTTCATTTAATTACTCTCAAATGTCGTTATTTATTTTTTATTTCAAAAATAATCTCGTGAGTTGCACTACATGGGTTTTTTATTCTATAATAAACAATGTAGGTATTCCGATATTTCATTTCGACACATCAACAGTTGGTTGTCAGAGTTACCCACTACAACCTGGCTATAAATATTATCCGATTGCTGCAATATGTTAGAGTGTGTGAAAATATCTATGATATTTTGATATCCGTGGATTTCCATCTACTTTAATATTTATATTATAACTATTAACGAATAATTCTGTAGAGGTGACCACTTACCATTAGGGGACTATTTGCTAGTTTACTTTCATGTAATCAATATGAAGCGTAAAATTATCATCGCCTTACACAAATAGACTGATGTCTGCTCAAATCCTAATTCGATCGTTAGCTCATAAAAGTTATTTGAATTGGTTCAAATTACTTTGTCGATCCTAATTGGATTTCTAAGTGTAAATATTGTATTTACATCTAGTTTGGTGAACTAGATTGCTTGAAAACTGAAACATGATTACCTATTTAAAATGTAAAAGTTAGGACATTATCTGTTATGTATACTAGGTACTTTTTTACTTTTCGATATACCGTTACTGAACCAATAATTGTTGGTTTGGAATGATTTAGCTTTTTGCCGTTGCAACCAATATGATAAATTTTTGTTGTATTAAACTTTAAATATATCTGTATATTAATATGTGGAGTAATAACTTTGTATTTCCTTTTTTATCAAAAAGGACGGAGGTATATGAAATTTTGTACCATTAAAGTTTATGTGGAGAAGGAGTGCAGAAAGCTGATATTTTTATAAAACATGCATTAGAAATATATTGAAATAATTTAAAAAAATTACACACGACGATACGCTTAACACATAGACGTTTATCTATATAATATTTAATATGAAACATTCACAGTCTACGTATATACTTTCAAAGACAACTCACGTCATGTCAAAGATAAAATCAAATACATTATTTTTTAAATTCGATTTTTTAATGTAGTAGTGACGAGATATCGTTCAGTTGAGCCTTATTTTTCCTACGTATCCTTCGAATCAAAGATATTTTACTAGCAATGAATAATGGTCAATTAGAACAAAAGTAGAAAAACAAACTTTTGTTTAAAATTAGTGCACTATCAGGTGGTTTTGTGTTTAACGTATGAAAAAGGATTGGCAGCGGTGCCGACTAATGGAGTTTAATCTAAATTTGGTAAACATGTTAAGTCGTTGGTTCTGCGAAAGAATTCTTTCCTTTATGCATTTGCAGTCTCATCGGATTATGAGAGAAAGGGAACAGAGAATGCATCTGTGTTCGCACACACACTTCTGCACTATAATATAACCTTAATGATGAAGTGAGACCATCACTTTATATTGGCTGCAGTGGTCAAAATCGGTCTAGATGACATCATCGTTATCATCAGGAATTCTAAGTAGTTCGGTGGAGGAATTAGTGGTAAGGAACACCGTACTACTAATTTTTCGAAATATCATCATTATCATGATCAGCCTGTGTCATTCCACTACTGGACGTAGCCCCAAAGCGCGCCACTGAGCCCGATCTTCGGCCTTTCTCATCCATTTTCTACCGGCCACCTTCCGTATATCGTCGCTACACCGTGCCGCAGGGCGACCTACACTACGCTTGCCGACATATAAATGAAATTAATTCTTGTTCAGCATGGGTTACAATCCTGGATCGAAATCTGTAGTCGTACAAGCTAGCCGGACCAAGACAAATGAGACAGTTGCTCAATATAAGTACGAGTAACTAAGTTCATTTTAATTATATCACTATGTGTGTGTGTGTGTGTGAGAGTGATAAATCTTTATTGATGTCCATGATATGTGATTACGATCATAACGGCCGCACGATTTATCACGATCAAGTTCATAGCTTCGAATTCGAGCACCAAATATTGAAATACGTCTATGAAGAAACCATTACTGGTCGACCCTTTACGCGCCGTAAACGCCGTCTACGAATTCTTTGTATGAAATATAAAAAATACTGCCCAATAAAGTACGCATTTAATATCCCAAAAATGATGAAATGTTGAGAAATTCTTAGCAACATTAAGCCAAATTGTGAAGAACTTTAGGCACTCGAGAAATTCAACGGAGCTATAATTTTTGTTATTTTAGTAGGTACAATTATAATACCCGTTAGTTAATATAGTAGATCATTGTCTAAGCGCAAATGAGTGGATGTACCTGATAAAATATTCTATCACCATAGCTGAATTTTTTTACTGGAGTATTGACTCTGTATTCTCTGTAATATTTAATTTTAGGTCATAGTTAAAGTACTAACTCACATGATATATATTTTCTACGAGCAAGTTGTCAATTACGTAGAGAAATTTAGCCTGAAGTAATTTAATCAATGTCGTCAAGCAACCGGGTCACCGCGATCAATGACCACAGTTGTAATGATAACGTTTACAGAGCCGTCTACTAGCAATTTTACAGGTCAGCTCACCAGCTCCGTTCGCAATGTGGTGTGGTGTGTCAATGTGGTGTTATAATCGGATAGAGATTATTTTCGGAGAAAAACATATCTTAAATTGTATGTCGAACTTTAAAGGAAAATTATATAAAATAATTAAAATACACAAACCTACTACTAAAAATGTATGATAGACGATAAATTCTATGCCACAAGACTGTAACAATTTGGATCAAAATTAGAAATCATCTCGTACCCACGAGGTTCCAAAGTTTATTGCTCGTGGCAAAAACACGAGGATGGTGCCATATGAGTAGCATCCCTGGTGCTTCACTAATTACAGGTACGGGTTCCCTTCGTGAATTAAGAGAGGTGTACCTAGGCTTCTTGCTCTGATGAGACTATCACTGTATTGAAGGGGGTGCGTCTTTTCATCACTTAAGTCATAATACCACTACTACAGTAGTAGCTAATTGTTATGCTATGTATATTTTAATATAGTGTAATATTCTTACAGCTATAATTGAGTGATTCGATTTTATTTTTATTTATTTTTTTCAAAAAAAATCTATGAAATTTATATATTATAGAATTTATTTATAGAGCATCGATGTAATTATTTATTTAATCATATCAACTTTTGAGAATTATTATATTCTACACTTATCAAACTAATCATATTTTCATACATGGATTAATATCCAATATAACAAGATTTCACACTCAAGATCTAAGTTCAATAGATCCAAATTGAGACAGTAGTTATTCTAAGACACAAAGTTATGTAACGTAAAGTCTAATATTTTGGGACCGTTGACCGTTGAGGGCGAGGACAACTAGGTTTTCATGCCTTCCTTTTTGCGTTTCTCTGGCTGACTGCTTGTTTATGTGTGTGTGTACTTAATTTTATATGTAGTTGGAAATATTGTGCATGCATATTGGATTTTTAATTCATAATAGAAAGATAAACTAGCAAATGGCAAATATTACACTATTATAGTATGCATAGCTAATAAAATAGTATTTCAGACGTAAATTGCTATTGTGAAAGCAGTTTTAATAATTAAGTGGATCACAGCGGTAAAACGGCGTCGTCGTAATATAGATTTCAGTAATTCTCTTAATATTGTTGGAATTTGAATCATGTTAGATATTCAACGAAAATTGATAGGCTCGATTATCGGTTTGCTTAATAATGTATAATTAATGTTTTCCAAGAGATGATATTCAATTCAATGATGTAACGAATCGGTTATTGAGAATTGAGATATTGTTTTATGGAAATAAATATTCAAGGAAAGGATTATTCTTTGAATATATTTAAAAGTATGAGCACTTATAATCATCTGTTTTAATTTGTATTTAAAAATGTTGACGGACTGGCAAATGGGCCACCCGAGGTTAAGACTGGTGGTAACCATAGAAATTGGTGACGTAAGAAATTTTAATCTTACCTTACATCGCCCTGCCGCCTGTGTTTACTAGTTTACTCTTTAAGCTAATTTTTATATATTTTGACAACATAATAAATATTATAATAGGCTAGTAAAATATTTGAAATACTATTATGGAGGATTGAAAGTTTATGACCTATGGGGTTGACCTATTTTTAGGTAATAAACGTTTTACTAAATATCCTAAAAGTAATACATTGTATATTATGTTTGCATAAAGATGGAAACGCCGTTTAACTTTATTATTTAATATTTCTTTAAGATCTACAGATTCTTGCATCCGTATTTTTTGCTTGTTTTTGTTTTATGTTTAATTTATTGATGGCTCATTTATATACCTATGTATTATTAAATGATTTTCAGGTTTACATGATGGCGATGTTCTTTTGATCCATTTCGGTCACAGCTGATATTCAAAGGTGAATTCCCTAGATAAAATTTAGTCCCTTATGGTTATAAGCAGCTAAGACGATAATCTGAAACGACCGGAGGCTGTACTGTGTTCGTTTTTTTGGGAGAATAAACATTGTCACCTTGACGTCTTCGAGATCATATCGGTAGTTTCTTAATAAGAAGATTCAATACCATTTAATTGGCCTGATCAACTTGCCCCCAAATAGGCTATTCATTATATATGTAATATACATAATTCAATTTTTAATTTGTATTTCTAGAACTTCTTTGTATTTGCGTTGACTGAAGACTGTTGTGCCAGAATATATTTATATACAAAGACATTTCCTCAATGTATTTTGTTAAATGTAGAAGTTCCCGGAATTCTTAAATATGTTTTAAACTGATGAATGTTGTTTTATTTTTCGATCGCAACGGTTATCAGCCAAATTCTAAAACCGATACAATCTAACAATCAATCGATTTTAAATTTGCTCTTTGTAGAAGAGAATTTGTAACAGGCTTCGGTTCAAATCCTTTTTCTCTGGTCGAATTCCGCTCAAACGTTTCAGCTATTTCAAACCCCTGAAAGGATAAGAAGGGCTTAGACTTTCATTGAGCCTTTATTTCAAAAAAGTTTTAACAAAGCAATGAAAACACTTATTTTATTATTTGTTTGTATTTGGAACATATTTTCTTTTTAATTTTAACCAATACAATACAGAACTGCACTTTCAAAGCATATATTGATTTTTTGAAGCATTTATATATGCTTGACTCTGTCCCGTGTACACCGTATTCAAATAAGATTACGAAAATAATCTTATTTTAATTATTTTTGCTGTCACGTAGTTTTTATTACAAGTTAACAAGTCGCATCATCATTTGCTCGCCTTTATCTGATTTATTTTTATTTATGTTACAAAGATATAACAAAAACCTTGGACTGGCAGACTTTTTAGACGAAGTTTGTATAGCGTAAAGGCACAGTTTTTTGGGTAGCGTTATTATGACACTTTATAAGGGGTGAAACGATAATCACTGGTGTTGAGCTCATTAAAAATATATTCCAATTTCGTACCTTAGCAATCGAATTCAGAGGATTACTGTCAGTGGAAAGAGATCTCGAGGGGCTCTAGTAAGCCGCTTGGATTTTTTGGTCCATTTTACTTCCTCATTTCTACAAATGACTTTCCTTATCTTTTGGATGACAAACATAAGATTGTATTGTTTCCTGATGACACTTATTTTATTAGACTTGCGCTTTGAAAAGTTTCTTTCATCTTTTACTTCTCACGCGTATATTTCCTAGACGAGGCGTATACGCCCACCGAGTGAGTTGTACATGCAACATTTGATGTACATTTTATATGTTGCAAATGATAGCGTAATTCAGGAGTTTTTATTAACCAAGCACTACTGTTTGTTCGAGCGAATGACATATGGTGTTTATGTAAGCCTGCAACTGTTGGTACAGTTCCAAATGTAATATAATTGTGATAAGCCACGTTCACGTAAACGCGTTCGAATATCACGAGATAAGCAATGACAGAGGAATTTACAAAGTTTGGTTATTTAAAAAACTGTATTCTTATTTTGAAACATATTATTTTTTTAATTATTTAGTCTCTTAAATTTTAGAATTTCAGTTTATTGGTATAACTAATCGTTTCCACTGCATGTAGTTGCCACTGTATGTATGTGCGTGTATTTAAACATTAACCATCAGGTGCCACAATATGCAGGCTGCCTGTTTGTATATAAAAAAATAATAATACGTTAAGCAGTGTTGCAAGAAAATTTCATTACAAAATAATTGAAAAATTGTTGTATTGAAAAATATAACACCTGAAATGGTCTCACGCGATTCGCAAATTATACGCTCGGTAATGTTCCCTCATAAATATTGTCACAATAATAGTTACAAAAAATATAATGTACCGTGTAAATAAATGTGAAGTAATATCCTATGAGTCCCACTATTGGACAAAGATTAAAGGCGTGTAGCTATAGGTATATAAAGTATTTTACTTTCTCAAGTCTGTTGAATTATGTATAAAATTGCTTACAATACTATAGAAATGCTAAAGATACGTTTCGTTTATCAAAGATATATTTAAATAAAAGAAAAGACCTTTTACCTTTGGACAAAACTATTTTGGCAAGGCTTCGAGTTATTTTTAGTTATTTTCGGATAACGAAATTGACACATTGACTAATGATCTTGACTTTGCACTCCGCTATTCCGGCCGCGGGTCATTCTCCCTTTGGCCCGTTCAACTTTATTACATTAGGGGAGGTACGTCGGAAAGAAAAGTCGGTCAAGTGCCCTCTATATCAGTGGCCTTTCTTCTGGAATATTTACATAAATTATGCGTTGCATTATAGGATTTTGTGTTAACTGGCGTTATATAAACGAAAAAATCGTCCGATGTAGTTTTCTCAGCTTTCAAAATAATACACCTTTTGCTTAATATAATATATAATCATATTTTATATATTTAAAATGTATGTTATTTAATTGTCTATCAAATATAATATGTGTCAACTCTTTTAGGTGACATTAACAACCATAAGAGGTCAAAAGGCAAATAAACAACATATGTGTGTCATATGATGATAAAAAAGCGTGGAATTAATGCTTGTTGACTTCCAGGCCGGATATATTACATACATATATAATTGTATTTAACTAACATATCTGTAGTTTTTTTATATATTTTGTTTTGACAATTCAAAAGTGTAGTGTGCTGTAAAGGCCTACTTGAATTAAGTATATTTTGATTTTGATTATGACATCGAATTGCAGAGACATCGTTGGCGGTGAGCTTCAGTAATATAGATATTAATTACTTGTTTGCGAAAATATGCCGTTTTGAACATTTACGAAGCTGTTATCGGATTTCTTTAAGTAAAGTTAAAGTGTTGAATTATAAATAAATATGTTTATCAAGGACTGAACTAATAGCAAATCGCATGTGATACACAAATCAAATGGCTGTTTATCTTCGATTAGAATAAGTGATAAAACCATTGAATTTTAATATTCATTAATTCCAAACACTATTAATGGCTTGTGGCTAACGAGACGGGAAATGAGGAAATTAGCCACTTGACAGTCTTCGCTGTAATGGACAAGGGAAGTGTGCGCAAACTGAACGGCCTTTGATGTTGTATCTCGTCTGTAACTGCGTTAGCTCACGACTCGTGCACTAACAAAATAATACATGATTACTAAGCAGAAAGCCACTATTGAAGCAGCGGTATGAGACTTAAAAAATAATGTTAGTAAATAAATTAAGGCGACGGTTTAATAAATATTTAAATAAACTATTTGCTATTTTTACTTATTTTATATTACATAACCGTTCTAAATAAGTGGAGTTTATACAATATTCAAATTTATTAATGTTTTAAACCTTCCGTCGGAGTATGTATTTTATATAAGTCAACTACTTAATTCTAGACAGCGCTCCCATAGCAGCTGGAACTCCTCAATAACTTAAGTGCATTTAAAATAAATTAATTTTACCATTTTATTGACATTAGATAACTTTTTTGTCATACGCTTTAACGTCTTAGCCGATCACTAAGTCTTCGATATTGATTGATAGACACAATGTATCCGACATATAAAGATGGATCGATATTGACTTTTGCGTCATCTTCAAAAAGGAAATTACCGATTTGATGATTAAATTTCTGATGGATAAGTAATTGGTTCTTAAGAAAGGTCTTATTTAAATGCTTAGGAAAAAAAACTGCCGTAGAAGTGAAATAAAGCTAGGAAATTCCTCAAATAACGGAAGATAAGCGACGAATTCGTCTCTTATTGTGTAAAATATTACTCGGTAGTTTGTACGATCGTAGGTTGATTTCCATAATTATATTTTTATTGGAATGATAAACCTTTAGAGGGCATAAACGGTACTGTTTCATTTGAGCGGTGCACTTAGAAGGAATTTTTTATGTTTAATATGAACATTATATTACTTCTAGTTATGACTTTGAAGTTACAAAATAAAATTAAGTTTGAAACAATCCAACTGAAGAAATATGACTTTTACGTTAACTAACTATTAAAGATGAATGTTTCTTCATTTGATTTCGCCAAAAAAAAACGATTGTATGAAAATATTTAATTTTTAAATTTAAGTATAATGCAGTAAGTTTTGAAAGTCATTTTGTCATTAAGGAAAAATTCGTGTGTGAAAATATTTAAACTAGTGTACTTCAAGGTCTGATCATTAGTAGTAACAATGACCTTAACTGTCCGAGAGTACTGAAATGTATTCATGTTATTAATAGCTAAGCCAATATAAGCAATGGTAAGAACTTGCTTGAAATTCGCTCAATTATTTTAAATACTCACATCGAAAAATACAGAAGTAATTAATTAATCATCGGAAATAAATTCTAAAGATAACCTTCATTCGAGTAGATTTTTACAAAAATATCTGCTTGGTCGTTTTGAAATTTTAAATTAAATTCTAATTGATCACTCCTTCGAACAGTATGGCGATTCTTCCGAGAAGAACTGGTAAAATTCAGCAATATTTCTCATCTAGTACATTAAAGATTATGTAAATTGAATCACTACATAATATCTTGCATGAAAATAAGTAAATATTAACTCCTCGCTTTTTATGATCTTGAATACATTATAAGAAGCAATACACCTCATAAATTAATGTTTTTAACGTGAAATTTAAATGGATTCATAGGCAAAGCTAACGTATAACTACAACATTGGTAAACAATATGTGCTTTTATTTTATTTTATATGCAGGTGGACCGGAAAATGGGCCACCTGATGTTAAGTGGTCACCACTGCCGATAGACATTGGCGCTGTTAGAATTATTAACCATCCCTTATTTAGCCAATACGTCACCAACCTTGAGAACTAAGATGTTATGTCCCTTGTGCCTGTGATTACACTAGCTCACTCACACTTACAACCGGAACACAACAATTCAGAGTACTGTTATTTGGCGGTAGAATATCTGATGAGTGGGTGGTATCTACCCAGACGGGCTTGTACAAAGCCCTACCACCAAGTGGTTGTAATCTGATCAAATTCCAGTATTTTCTTAGTACACTGAATAGTCAGATCAAGCAATATTACCGACTCGAGTCGCTAGTTATATTTGAAAGACGCCTCAAAGGACTTTATAGAATTATTTGCATATGACAAAAGGCTCCGAGCGTTGGATTACATGCGCTGACAATATAGATATCTGTCTGACGGCAAGATATTGCTTCACTGGATAAATTTGTTCGTAACAACTTGTAACTTGCAACTGTGTCTATATACAACAAAAAAATACTCGTTTTTTGACGAGGTCACTACGCAGTTACATAACCTTTGGAATACATTTATTTTATTTTTATACAAATTATTTTATCTTAACTTAAGAATGTTTCGTTAGATATGAATTAACTTGGTGGTAGGGCCTTGCAAGCCCGTCTGGGTCGGTACCACCCACACATCAGAAATTCTGCCGCCAAGCAGCAATTCTTGGTAATGTTGTGTTCCGGTCTGACATAACATCTTAGTTCCCAAGTTTGGTGGCGCATAGGTGATGTAAGGAATGGTTAATATTTCTTACAGCGCCTTTGTCTGTGGGCGATGGTGACCACTTACCATCAGGTGGCCCATATGCTCGTCCGCCAACCAATGTCATAAAAAAAAAAGATTAATTGTACATATATAGTAAACTCTCCCACGATAGATTATGTTTTCTTAATGTGGAATGTCTATTACGCTTAGGTATACGCTATTACGTAAAGCGACGCGTATCGTCGTGGCATGTAAACGACACGATGCTCCCTTATGCAATCTTCTCTACCGCCGCTCTCTACCCCCATATTTGTGCGTAGCGCGAATAATATAACTTCTTCTCTTTAGGAAGTAACAGCCTGTAAATTTTCCATTGCTGGGCTAAGACCTCCTTTACCTTTGCGTAGAAGGTTTGGAGCTTATTCCGCCACGTTGCTCCAATGCGGGTTGGTGGATAAATATGTGGCCGAATTTTGTTTAAGCTAGACAGATTTCTATGATTATGATATGATATGATTTCTATGATTTTCCTTCACCGCTGACCACTAGATAAATTCTAAACACAAATTAAGGGTTGGCAGGGTTTGAACCCGCGTCGGTTACAATGCTCGCGTTATTTGTATAATAATAAAAATAATGTATGTATTTTATGATTTGATGTTTCAAATCTGTCAGAGGTTTTAGGGTTTACAAATTTTAGAGTTTTTATATTTCAGAGCACCTCTTTTGATAACATTATATCATACGTAAAAAGTAAATTATTATAAACATAAATCATAATAAGGTAATCTGAAACAACTACCATAGATAAGAAAATAATTTCTTTTCATCCAATTCGTTTCTTGATTATATTTCGTTTACGCCGACGCCGACAGAAGCACACCAGAAGTGATTTCGTAAATCTTAATCTACCTGTACCGTAAATATTAACCTTTGAATTACATTTAATATTTTTGTAAGCATTATTATACTTTTTAAGATGTTTTTTTAATTTATAAGGTGCTTTTGAAGCCTTGAAGAAAAAGTAATTTAATATTCTTCACTTCAAGTAAATGTTAGTGTCAAGTTGGTTGGAATATTGGAATTTATAAAAAGAACGAAAAGAACTCCTTAAAATAATGATTTCAATAAAATGTTGTCAATAATTCTGTTGTGCATACACACCGAGAGTTTCCAGATGTAATCTTTTGTCTGGACAAGGTTTGTTATCGTGAAGAAGCAGTGGAGTAAAGCAATTAGGACTGACTCGCATTTGATTGACAGCAAGATTGTCCATCATAATTTGTTGTTATCTATGTGAATGCACCGTGCAAAGCCGGGGTGATTGCATAAGTCAATTAAATAAAGTAATATGAGAAAAAGAAAATATATTATCAATAAAAAAATACGTGTTCAACTGCCATCCAATTACTACATAATGACTTAGTAAAACTATGGTGTTACAAGCGACTACTTTTCGTAAGGAATCAGCGGGCACATGTATCGTGCTGAGTGACTAATGAGACAAATTGTACGGATTAGAATTTACCTTATATTTGTAGCTAGTATTAATGCCACCGTCCCATTATTTGTACAGTAGCTTTTTATAATTTTAATTTGTATATGCTTAGTTTAGTATAAAACTAAGTAATGTAGACAATATAACATACTTTCTTGTAATAATAATGATCTCGATATTCATCATTACAGTTTGTCCAAATTCAGAGTGTGTCTAACTAAACTTTTAACCTAACACAAAACAATGTTTAATTAATAAGCTATTCTTAATTTTAAGTTATTAATTTATGTTTATTTTTTACTGCTACGTATATTTTTTCACTTTTTATCTTACATAACATACATAAACAGCCTGTAAGTTTCCCACTGCTGGGCTAAGGCCTCCTCTCCCTTTGAGGAGAAGGTTTGGAGCATATTCTACCACGCGGCTCCAATGCGGGTTGGTCGAATACACATGTGGCAGAATTTCGTTGAAATTAGACACATGCAGGTTTCCTCACGATGTTTTCCTTCGCCGCAGAGCACGAGATGAATTATAAACACAAATTAAACACATGAAAATTCAGTGGCGCTTGCTTGGGTTTGAACCCGAAATCATCGGTTAAGATGTTCTAACCACTGGGCCATCTCGGCTTTTTATCTTAATTGTATTTAAATATATTTTTTTTGCTTAAGCTTAGTGCATGCTGTGGTCTCCTATAATTGAAGGAGCACACAACTTGTAACCCTTATTTTGGTAATTTTAAGAATTTGTATTTAGTGTGAATATTTTGTTGAAGACTCGTGAATTAAATAAATAAATAACCCATCGCTGGGCAATCTCTCCATTTGAAGATCTACCACGCTAGTTAAGCAATTAATGTACACGCATGTGGCAGATTTTCCAAATTTTTTGTAGCACTAAGCACGAGATGATTATAGACACAAATTAAGCACGAAAAATCAATGCTGCCTTCCAGGACTGAATCTAAAATATTCGGTTACCATCGGCCAAATTCGGCTTGTTTAAGTCAACGTAAATATTTTTTATGCAGTTTATGGAGATGTTTAATTCTAACATTACTCATCCATATTATGTGTATAATAATGGAGTATTCATAACTTAGTAATAAATTTTCTAGTATAAAAATAATATAGATTGAAATCACACGCATTTGATAATTTATGGTATACTAAAGGATATAATATAATCCTTTGTGAAATTTGAAATCGCTTTAAATGTTTTTTATTGCAGTTCGATAATACTGGTGCGAGTGTTCGGGTATTTTATGGGACGTTTCGTGTCTGCATAGTTTTCAATAGTTTAAATGTTATAGGGTTTGAATATTGGATCTTTGATTTTTTTTTTAAATACAATAATAAAAGAGAAATAAGAATAAGAATAAGAATAACTTTATTTAGGACAAAACAGTACAGAGCAGACAATAAAAAAATAAAAAATAGAGTAACATTACAACATTATAAAACTATATACAACTAAAGTAACAAAAACAATTGAACAGGAAAAAAAACAAAAAAAAAAAAAAACAAAATTTAAATAATAAAAATAAACACAAAAAAAAATGACTGCAACAGTGCTGTGTCCCAAATAGGTGCACCATTCAGCTTCTAAGTTGGGCTTTAGAAAAAAAAAGAAAAAACCCAACGCTGATTTTCAATGGTACCCTTTGTGGCTGTGACGTGCTGTGACAAGATGCTAATAGTAAGTTTTTAAACTAAACATACTAAATAAACTATCAAGAAAGAATTGCGTGGGACGTTACTGGTGTTTTTTGACAATAATTGTTGACTTTGGTGTGGGTTAATCATTCCTTTCCTTTTTAAGGAGAAAATTTAGATAATTTACCGTGCTGCTCCATTGCGGGTCAGTGGACAATCATGTGGGAGAATTCCATTGAAATTAGACTCATTCAGGCTTAATCACGATGCTTTCCTCACCACCGAGCACGAGATGAATTACTAACATAAATTAAGCACATGAAAATTCAGCGGTGCTTGCCTGGGTTTGAATCATCAGGAACGCGTGCACGTTCTAACCACTGGGGCATCTGCAGGCAGGATATATAATATAAATTTAATTGAATTTAACTGACATAATCTTGCGTTTTAAACGTTGGAAAAGCGTGAATTTCTAACAACGTCGAATTAAAACTGCACCCCCAAGTCCTCAAATGCTTTGTATCAAATGAATCTACCGCATCTATATTCTACCGGCAAAATAATATTAATTCAAGACGCATGAGCGGCTATCGAGCCAAATGAAAAGTTGTAAGCCTCTTGTCCCGACCGTTCGCGTTTTACGACTCGATTATGTTTATGGTTCCATTTTTATTGCCTTTAATCGACAGTAGGTCGGAGTTGAAGGTTGCCTCGGAGATCACTAACTTACCGCTTTCGTCCAAGGTTACAGGTACAAGATAACCGAGAAAAACAAAACTATGAAAACGCTAAAAGTATATAAAAGATTCACATATTTATTAGTGTCGTGTATGTATCTCTATACATATCTCATTGTTCAAGCAAAACCATAGCTGATTTTTATAAAAAAATAAAAGACTTTGAATAAAATATCCATCGAATTTAGATGTTAACCTATCAGTACCACTGGATTATGTAAATCAACTAAAGATTTAAAGTATTATTATTTTTTATATGATTTTCTTATATTTGTTTTTTTTTTTGTATTTAGGTGAATAAAAGTTTTTTTTAATAATATTCAATATTTAAAAGGTTATTCTTTTAGATTTGAAAATCAAAATATACTTTATGTGAGTCGGCTCTGACAAGCAAGCCCTTTTGCATCTTAATTTTACAAGATTCAATTAAATTTTATGTTACTGCCGATTCGAAACGTACATTTTATCTAGAAGAATCGATAAGAAACTCGGTAACTGTTCTTTTAACGATTGTACCACTGGGCTGCGCAATGGATGGAACACATGGATTTTAGAAGTTTACATGGCCCTTATCGCATCTTATCCGATAATTTCGGGTTCAAATCCAGGCAGGCACCACTGAATTTTCATACGCTTAGTTTGTGCTTATAATTCATCTCGTGCTCGGCGGTGGAGGAAAACATCGTGAGGAACCTTCATGTGTCTAATTTCAACGAAATTCTACCACACGTTTATTCCACCAACCCGCATTGGAGCAGCGTGGTTGAATATGCTTCAAACCTTCTCAAAGGAGAGGAGGCCTTAGCCCAGCAGTGAGAAATTTACAGGCTGTTAATGTATGTAATGTAAACATGATAAAAAGCGCTCTATTCATTGATTTTAATGCAATGTACAATAATTATGATTTAATACATTGTCTTTTTTGTAATTTTTTTCCAAAATCGTTTATGTTTCTAAAAGTGCCAGAGTCTATAAGTTAATGTGACCACATTGCGTTATACATACGAGCGCACGTAGTATTTTCCATCGCTTTTCGGCCTTCTGGGTGCGATCAAAGTATATCTGTAGTTTCTGTTATGTTCAGGTTAATATCTGAAAGTTCCCGTATTGCGAGACCAGTATATTGCCATACATAAAATTTTAGTAACCGATTAATACTAAAATACAAAGTATCTTTGGGCACAATTTAAATCCAAATGTGACTGAAATCGCTAACGTTATTTAAAATTATACAAATCGAGCAGTATGGAATCGAGGAATATGCGTCAAACTATTACCCGCTTATCGCTTTAAGGCCTATAAATATTCATACATACAGACTGAAGTCACTAATTGTCCATTCGTTTGCATTTAATGGTCTCTTTAGAATTTGAATATTACCCAATGTAGTTGTATTAATATACTATATATCTTATGAAAACGGCTTAGGGTTGAGATATTATGTTATTACGTAATATATAACAGGATATTACTATGCATATTTATAAATATATATATTTTTTGTCGAATTATAATAATTCCCATTCTAAAGAATTGCTAAAATTCTTATTTATTTGACCAAATAAGCTGACTAATAACGAGGACGACAAAAGCAATAAGGTTCGATCAAAATTAGTTTCTCCTTCGGAATACAAGCTATTATTCTGCTGAAAGAAATGCCAAGAAGATGCTCACTGCTCGTCTTCCTCAGCACCTCCAGGTGGTTTGGGCCAGGCCTCTTATAAGTTCAGTGCGGGTTCAGGGCGGTTCGATTTACTGTCAACGCTCTGAGAAACTCCGCTTTAAGAAGCGTACATAGTAGAATCCACATTCGGAACAAATAGTAACGCTGATTGACTCAAAAGTTTCCAAGAAAGTCCATTGATCGAACGACTTTCATTGTTGGTATAATGATGGTATCATAGATTTTTCCATTAAATAATGTCTTGTACAAACACAACCCCGTTGCAGTTTTATTATAAGTGTAGAAGTCGTAAAATCATAGCCCCGTAAGCAATGCTATAGGAAGTCGTAAAGACTGCCTCCACAAGTCGAGATTGAACTCTCTACGACAGGGAAACGTACTTTATCCCTTGTGTATTGTATTACATAAACACGTTATAGTATTTTTATAATGCCATTAAAATTTTATACGGCCTGACTGAGTGACTTGGATTATACGAGAAATGCCGGTGACTTGACTCAAGTAAAAACTTCAATACCAGGCTATGAATATTCCACTATTGGTTAGTGGTCTGCGGTAAGTCATGTTGATAAAATGATTTTGAACGTGCCACGTAAATCATGAATATGTAAGCAATCACGACTATAATGCTTGGACTTGACTTGGTGGCAGAGCCTTGTGAAAATCTGGCTGGGTGGTATTACCACCCAATTATTTTCAGAATAGCAATATTTCGTATAGTTGTGTTCTGGTGTGTAGGGTTAGTGAGCTAGTGTAATTATAGGTACAAGGGGTATAATATTTTCATTCCCAAGGTTTGCGGCAAATTGACGATATAAGGATTGGTTATTGTTTCTTACAGCGCCGGTATTTATGGTCATGCATTATCAGATGACACATTCACCTACACATTTAATAAATTAGGAAAATGTAAAAATAAATTAATTCTTGGCTATTAAAAAGTTAATCATATGATAACTTTTATTAAATTTAACATCAAAAAATCTTAAAAGAAAAAGGAACAAGAAAACAGTTACTATGATATTTTTATCGAGACTGTTACAATGTGCATAAACAATTTAAAAGCAAATAAAAGTACGAGTAGAAGAACCCTTAGCCTAACAATGAATCTACAAGCTTCTGATATATGTAGGTAGGTGGATGGATGAAAGGGCCACGTGATGGTAAGTAGTCACCACCGCTCATAAGGATCGAGCATTCAAAACATATCACTTTAACTAGATTAATATCATTTTACTAGTGAGACACGTAGATAATAGTTATGATTTCTATCAGAAGAACACTGCTCCCTTGTATGCAAATAAAAAAACACGTAAAGCAATACTTCAATACTACAAATCCAATATCACATATCATTCGACTAAAGTTTCATTCCAAAACTAAAGCACCCCTAGGAAATAAAGATCGCAAGACTCAGATACAGATATTCCTTTCGTATATATATACCAATATTATTACACTTCATTGATAAAAAATACTTTGTATAATGTATGAAACGTAAAATGTCTAAAATTTAATAATTGGTATCTCATATTAAGCTTCAAGTGGAAGTGAAACTCTTGTCAAAAAGATTTAATTGTGAAACGACTTATTATATTCGACTTTGAAAATTTACTTTCATCGTTAAGAGCAAAAGCATATGACTGACAAATCTAATGTTACAATTTAAGCTGTGCGACTTTTAATAGGCATTAAATATGTTTTCAATGAACAGATTTTTTTTTTATATAATTAATATGCGTGTTCATGAAGGACATGGAAATTTATAATGATTTTCCCTGAATTGTCTTAGTTATGTCATTCGAAATTCGACTGAAATAACGGCTATAATTGATGCAGTCTAATGGAACAATTCTCCTTCTATACCTTGCCTTGAGGTGGAAGATAACCGGATTGTTATGCTCAAAAAACACACAAACTCTGGAAAGATCTGGAGGAAGGAAGGATCTTCGATGGAGAAAAAATAATGTCTGAGTAGGTGGAATCTCTTAAGTAGATTCCTGGTGATAGAAACTCTTCTACTTATTAGTATCCTATGAATACCCCTCCGAAAAATAGTCGAAGGACAAACGAGCAGAAGGCTCATCTGATGAAAATACCTCAGACAGCCAGCCAGTGTAACTAAAGGCACATTTGTTCTGGTTGGTGAGTAGTAATGACCTCTTACCGTCAGAAAAAGGCCTGTTTGGCCAGCCATCTTCCTGTAACATAAATAATCCCTGTCCATAAATAAATAAATAAATGTTATAAATATTGGACAACATCACATACATTACTCTGATCCCAATGTAAGTAGCTAAAGCACTTGTGTTATGGAAAATCTTAAGTAACGACGGTACCACAAACATCCAGACCCAAGACAACATAGAAAACTAATGAACTTTTTCTACATCGACTCGGCCGGGAATCGAACCCGGGACCTCGGAGTGGCGTACCCATGAAAACTGGTTTACACTACTCGACCACGGAGGTCGTCAAATCGTCCATAGACATCCAAATCGTTCAACGAAGCTTCAAATCAATGTGCTTCGATTCAAACACACAAACGAATGAATTTTGCATTTCTTCGCAATAATCCCATGAGATATTAAGTGTAGAAAAACAAGCTGTCTACATTCGAGCCACGTATATATTTACGAGAGCGATGGTGTCGTTATGGGCCGTTACAATATCCGCGGCTATAATTCTAGCCATTCTATAAAAAATATTGCTATTGTAGAGATCGCAGCCGCTTAATGTGTTTCTGTGGTCACACGATAAACACAATAAAAATGTAATGTACTATTTAATCGGATAATAAAATGTATTATTAGGCAACATAGTGGTTGGGTACGACGAGTAGAAGAAAAATAATAATTGATAAAGTGCTCTATCCGTTTTTGTTTACTAGACGTCGCATAACAAAGAGTGTATAATGACTTGTCGTACACTTAAGTGAAACTATAATGGTTTCTCGTCAGAAACGTGTCACTCAATTTCATAGGAATTTTATAAACAAGTTCGACCTTGAAATCTTATCTATTGCACTCAAGCAATTACGTCTATTATAAGCTTAATAATTTCATTAATTTCTGGACTAAAACCAAAATCTGATGAAAATGGACAGCATCCATAATGATTCTGACTCCAATTCTTAAAATCCTTAATCACAATTAATAAGTAGAACGGGTACATTTAGCATCATTGTACTAAAGCGGACCGTGTCATCGCTAAAACTAACCTGGAGATATTATATGACTAAGTGTGCAAATACAGGTAAATTCACTCATATAGAGAATCTACTACGGGCACAGGACCAACAGATGTAGGAGCTTATAGTAGGCGCGCGGCGTAGGAGGTATGGGAATGAAAACGCTCCGAGAGTTTCGACGAACCCAGTAACTTTTTATCGGTATTTGAATTTAAATAGGATAGTGGATAACTAACCACTAGACCAACGAGGCAGTAAATTTATAAGTTGATAAAAAATACTATTAAGAACAATCAAAGAAATACTTTAGTTTAGTCAAATTACAAATGACCACAACTTAAACCAACCAATCAACACGGAAAAAATGCAATATAAATTGTTGCAATGCAATATAAGTTGTTTTCTTAAATTTATGTTATTTAGTTTTTTTTTTTTTTTTATGTCATAAGGTGGCAAACGAGCAGGAGGCTCACCTGATGGAAAGTGACTACCACCGCCCATGGACATCTGCAACACCGGGGGGCTTGCAGGTGCGTTGCCGGCCTTTCAGGAAAGAGTACGCTCTTTTCTTGAAGGTTCCCAAGTCGTATCGGTTCGGAAAAATCGCCGGCGAAAGCTGGTTCCACAGAGTGGTTGTGCGAGGCAGAAAATGTCTTAAAAATCGCGCTGTTGTGGATTTTCGGACATCTAGGTGGTGCGGGTGATATTTGGAATTTTGACGAGATGTCCGAAGGTGAAATTCAGCAGCCGGGATTAATCCGAACAATTCCTCGGAACATTCCCCGTGATAAATTCTGTAGAAGATGCAGAGCGATCCAACATCTCTACGCAAAGCCAAAGGATCAAGTAGATCGGAAAGGGCTTGATCGTCGATAATTCGAGCCGCTCTACGTTGGATACGGTCAAATGGAAGGAGCTGGTACTGGGGAGCACCCGCCCAGAGGTGAGAGCAGTATTCCATGTGAGGCCGAATTTGCGCCTTGTATAGTCTTAGACGATGGGCCGACGTGAAATACTGTCTTGCCTTGCTGAGCACACCAAGCTTTTTTGATGCCAATTTGGCTTTGCCTTCCAATTGACCGCGGAACTGAACGAGACTCGAAACATCAACGCCAAGTATTCCGATACTAGCTGTAGCGGCTAACGGAATGTTCTCGAATCGTGGAGATACGACAAATGGTGTTTTTTTAGCAGTTAACGCGCAAACTTGCGTCTTTTTGGGGTTGAAGTGAACTAGGTTTAGCCGACCCCAGTTCGAGACTTTGTTTAACGAAGACTCGATTTCAGATACAAGTTTGTTCCGGTTTTCTTCGACGTTTTCCCGAGAAATATTAGCACGGCCGGTGTATGAGGTGTCTACGGTGCTGTCGTCTGCATAGCAATGAATGTTACTGATTTGCAACAAGTCATTGATATGCAGAAGAAACAGAGTGGGTGATAGAACGCAGCCTTGTGGAACACCAGCATTGACGAATTTTAAGTCAGAGCATGCACCGTCGACAACGACCTTGATGCTCCGATCTGCCAAAAAACTGGTAATCCAATTGCATAATTTCCCGGGAAGCCCATAGGAAGGAAGCTTCGAAAGAAGCGCTTTGTGCCATACGCGATCGAAGGCCTTCGCTATGTCCAGACTGGCTGCTAATGCCTCCCCTTTGCTCTCAACTGCTTCCGCCCATCTATGAGTAAGGTAAACTAGAAGATCACCGGCTGAGCGACCCCGACGGAAACCGTACTGGCGGTCGCTAATCAGCTGGTACTCCTCTAGGTACCGCAGGAGCTGGCAGTTTATAATGGACTCCATTACCTTGGAGAACAAGGAGGTGATGGCTATAGGCCTATAATTGGACGGGTCTGAGCGGTTGCCCTTTTTAGGGATCGGATGCACCAAAGCAGTCTTCCAGGAGTTCGGGACGACGCCGAATGCATAGGATTGCCGGAAAAGACGCGTTAAGACCGGCGCCAACTCGGGAGCACAAGTCCGTAGCACGATTGGAGGGATGCCATCGGGTCCACTCGACTTATGAATATCCAAGGAAAGAAGTGCTTTACGAACTGCACTTTGCCGGAATTTAACCTCCGGCATCGTGGTATCACACCGCGGGATTGTTGGTGGTGACTTTCCTCGGTCATCCAGAGTCGAGTTCGCTGCGAAGAGAGAGCCTAAAAGATCAGCCTTCTCCTTCGCTGTATGGGCCAATGACTCACCGTCCTTGTGCAGAGATGGTAAGGAAGGCTGACAGAAATTCCCTAAGACAGCCTTGGCGAGAGACCAGAACGCACGTGTTCCTGAAGGGAGGCGCACCAGTCTCTCGCCAATTCTGCCAATGTACTCCGTCTTCGCCTTAGCAATCACGTTTTTGAAGGACGTAGAGGCAGAGTTATATTCCTTTCTGATTGCGCTGGTATTTACATCACGAGACGCTGATGCGTTAGCCCAGTCTTGGTAGCGTTCCCATTTTCTGCGTGAAGCCGTTTTGCAGAAACGACCAAACCAGGGCTGGGACTTGCCACCGATGGGGACCGCAGAATACGGAATGAATAGTTCCATACCCTGAAGTACCACATCGGCAACAGAGTCAGCAACAACACTCGGATCATCCGGCGAGAAACAAACCTGCCCCCATGGGTAGGATGCAAAGAAGGACCGCATCCCATCCCAATCTGCTGACCTGTAGTGCCACACTCGGCGGCAGCCCACGAAACGAGGTCGTGAGTAACGCGCAACCGGCACTGTACTTCGGACGAGACAGTGGTCCGACGAGCCCAGAGGGGGTTCGACGATAACCTGGTAGCCATCCGGATGGGAAGTCAGCAGAAGGTCCAACAGGGAAGGTGTATGATCCTCCACGTCTGGTATTCGCGTTGGCGAGGGGACTAGTTGTGTCAAATCATATGCTAAAGCGAAGTCGAGAACAGATCTACCCGCATGATCGGTAGTGCGCGATCCAAGCCATTCGGCATGGTGAGCATTAAAATCGCCAAGAATAACGATCTCTGCGGATGGGATCTGCTGCAGTACGGAATCTGTAGCCATTTGGACGTGCTCAACCAGTCGGTCGGTTTCGGCATTACCGCTATGGGACCTATAAAGGCAAGCGTAGATTCGCGGATGGTCGTCACAATCTACACGCAGCCAGATAATTGATAGGTCCTGTCCTTCAAGGCTGCCGAGGCGTCGAGAGCAGATATCATCTCTGACGTAAACGCACACCCCAGCTCGTGGTACAAAGGAATGTTCCAATTTATACCCGGGGTAGGAAAGAAAAGTCGTATCGGCAGGAGAAGATATCTGAGTCTCGGTAAGAAAGAGCAAGGCCGGCTTCGCCGTCTCAAGGTGAAAGTGGACGGCGTTCAAGTTCGAGTTGAGTCCCCTTATGTTGCAGAAGTCCACAGTGAGGGTGGTAGGGGTTGCCTTATGATGCCTGCTCCGCTTGCCCCGAACAGTGGCAAGCGCAAAATTGCCCCCCCCAGATTTCGGAGGGCAGCCTGGGCATCCCTGCTCAGGTGGTGTATGTCCTGAGCATGGATGCCCAGAGAGGGATTCTCCACCGCAGTCGCTGATGGTACCCTGCTGGGGTAATGTAACCAAATTCTGCACAACCATCATTTTTAAGGGGGGGGGGGGGTTATCGGGCCTCCGGGACTCTCACATACCAGACGAAACGCGGTAACATAGCTACCACTTCACGCCGATTTTAAGTGAGAGAGTGGTACTTCCCCGGGCGTGCCGGCCCATTCGGCTGCAACCCGAAGGTATGCAGTGTGGCACTACCACTAGTGTTGTGCTGTCTCCGAATGCCGATTTTTTAGATAAATGATTGATTAGGATTTAATTATATCATTACTATACATTACTCTTGTACTCTATTGTTGGAATAAGTACATCGTTAAGAGACCTGTATGTGCTTTAAGCAATTCTCCCACATTTATATCCTGGTGGTAATAAAACAAGTGGAACATCGTAGTGAAGTAACTTCCTTTCGGAGAGTAAGGAGGATGGATGGAGGAGGTTGCTCAATAGAACAAAGAGTATTTGGCCAGTGTTTTACAGATTATTAATTAAAGAAGAAAAACATTATAGAAGGCTGCATGTGTCGAAAATCTGCCACGTATAAGTGAACTAATCCAGAATGGAGCAATGTAATGAAATTAGCTCTTCATAAGGATCCTACTAGTGTAATATATTCTTGCTTTACTTTATATATTTAGTATAAAATACACAAACAATTAAAGTTCAAGCGAAGGGTATAGTATCATGTTTATGAATACATTAATTGTTATTTTATAATTAAATTTAAATCGCTTTAAAGATTTGAGAAGAGAGATTACTGACTCAAATAAAAGTTTACTGGGGCACGGAAGCTTCTTTTATGGCTATAATGAAATCTGTTCCGGGCGTTAATTAAATCATTATGTCTTATCTCCAATTAAGCCATCATTCTTGGGGCTAAACGGAAGAAAACATGCATTATCTTATACTTAAAATAATCTTAGGTCTTCTCAGCGCAGTCAATACCAAGCCTAAGAAAGCCCACATAAACATTGTTCGTCTTTCTGCACACAGTCTTAAGAAACACAGAAGTAATACAGAATATGTTTAAGTCCGTCTAATAGCATCCCGTAACAATGCGTCATGACGTCATCAGAAATTCAATATGGCTGCTGTTGGCCGTTGCATTGAATGTGTTAAGTTCTAAGATTTAATTAACAAACAAATCATCAATTCTTATAGCTCGGAGTACAATACCATCAAAGCGTGTGAAGGCAGCCTTATCGCCCAACGTTATCACTTTTCGGCAATCTTTGTGACAAGAATTTAATTAACAGATTTAAAAATAGATTAACGAAAAATTGCTAGTAAATTATTTTCAGTATTAATCAAAAGCATTATATTAGCAATAACATTTAAAATAAGGAGGGATTTATATCAGTTTTATGTACCTCAAATAGAAGTAGTCAATAATGGTTTTTTTTTACCTTTCTGTTTAATTTTATTACAACCAAATCTGCATTTCGGTAATGGAAAGTAAGTAACAAATAAAAAGACCACATTTACAATTGAATACGTTCCCGAATTAGATGTAAGTCTGGAAATATTTTCTTATACTTCGAACTTTTCCTTTTTAGAGTTCTGTACTGCTCGAAAGTATACTGAGGTTTAATACCGAATAAAACGGGAGGTAATGCTCTCCACCATTGACGTTACTTGGAAATATGTGACCACAATGATTGTTTTTCTTTCATTTGGTTTTTAGTTCCTTTTGGAGCCTTTGGAAAAGCGTAATTGTAAACTAGAAACAGATTTTTTCTTCACAAAATATATATTACATGTACAGCCACAATTCCTTGTACCTCTTAATTTTAGATATAAAATATATCAATATCTTTTAGGCAAGCGATTGATTTGAATATGCCATTCCTTGAAGGTGCACATTTAAGTGGTTAGGAATTAGCTTCTTCAGAGCAAAATACTCGATTCTATAATTATTTGTCCACCCGTTCGAATTTAGTACCACTGGATTCGACAGCAGCGCTGCGAGACGAAACCGAGTACTCTTTAATAATGTACAGAACTCTCGGTAAAGCAGTGCAACTCACACTTTGTCGGTTTTTCCCTCCCAATTTAGTGAGCACTCTCTGATGAAATACTACGTCATGTTACAAAGGAGCCTAATGATTTTTCGTCTACTTTAAAAGTACCTAAACGACATTGACGTTCGAAAGAACGTTCGCTTATTTTTCATTTTCTAAATATATTTACGCAAAGTTTACTAAGTAATTTATTGAGAAATGAGTTCGTGTTCGCGTCTGTGTTTGCCTCAACGTATTATATGGTTTTTTTACCTTTAAAAAATTGTTGTGATAAAATATATTTTGGTTTTCGTAGTGCCATAATTTTTGTTATTGTTTTTAAAGAAATTAATTTAAAAAAATTGTACTTGGTAAATATTTTTACAATTTTAAATTTTACAATCATTACATGGGCATAAATTATTGGGTGTTAGAGAAAGGGTTGTGGGTGGTAAGTAGTGACCACTATATTTACTATCCTTTACGTTGACAGTCTTACAAACTAAGAGAACTAAGATGTTTTGTCCCTTGTGCGTTGTGTTACACTGACTCACACAGCCTCCATAACAGATCACAAAAATAATATGAATTGCTGTTTGGGGGGGCTGTAGATGACGTGATGATAGAGTGGTTCTCACATGGGATTGCTAAAAGCCCTTCCACCAAGTATTGCTTTCTAAGGAAAATACATACATTCCTTCATAAATAATTATAAAAAAACTTTGCGTCAATTTGTAATTAAATGTTTCACAACGTTCGTTACTTTTCCTTCCAAAAAATCTTGTGAAAAGTTTACAATAAATTTATTTGGTGATATTTAGTGAAAATAACACAAATATTTATAATATTATTAATTCAGTTGATTATGATTAAGACTTACTAGATTATTACCAAGAGAGTACATTTTTGTGCAGGGTTCCGTGGGGTTTATCCAAAAATCATTTATTCTACAGATTTGTATTCTGATTTGAAGAAGTGAAGTTTTAATCCAATTACAATCATAAGGAATATAAAATTTAAATCATATGGTAATAGCGGTATTTTGCGGGAGCGTTATGTGATTTACATTTCTCAATGAGCCAGTCAGTCTATGGGCTCAGGTGACACACCATCCAATGGTTCACTAGCTGGTCTGTATTCTTATAATATAATAAAATTCTTCGAAAGCGTTGTATGATTTTTATTTCGGTGAATTTATTGTACAACCGTTAGAGATATTTTTCCTTGCAGCATAATTATTCCGAAATAAAGGGGTCGAATGTTATTGTAGACAAAGAAATATCAAACTCCTTTTTCTTATATTATGTCAAGTCCAAGGTAAACGTGAAATTCAAATGATATAAACACGTTACCCGAACGATAAAGGAATGGGAAGTTGTCTCGATCAAACACGCGTTGTTTGATCCTGTCTATCCTCCAACTCATCGAATGTTCACTCAGAACAAAATATGTGCTAGAAAAGGCGACAGTGAAATTGACATCTTATAATGGAAATGTTTTTATATAAAATAGGTAAGATGGTGTTGTAAGTGGTCACCACCCTCTATAGACATTGGCGCTGTAAGAAATATTCACCATTACTAACAGTATTTAAAACGGGACATTCGTAGATAATGTACAAGTGTCGTGAACAAGACATTCGTAGATATCGAATATCGAGCTCCAACAAATAAAAATAAAAAACATGGTAAATATCCCGTTTTAAATACTGTTAGTAATAAAATTAACCATGTTAATTTAAAATCTAATATTAACCATTCCTTACATCACCAATGCGCCACCAACTTTGGGAACTAAGACGTTATGTCCATTGCGCCTGGAGCTACGTTGGCTCTCTCACCCTTCAAACAGGAACACCGCAATACAAAGCATTGATGATAGATAGGTATGTGACGGGCGGGTGGTATATACGGGCTTTCGTAACGCCCTTCCGATGAAAAGTGTCTTCGTTTGTTACGACTCATTCATTATGCTATATCTAAAGTATATTATTGTGAAAGATTTCGTTACTTTACGCTTTTGTAAGATTTTTTTGTACGATTATAATAGTGTTATGTCAAAAATTATTAAATCGGAGACATAAATGAAATTGTTTTTGTGTCAGAAACTTTACATAATGTACGCACATTTCATCAACATTTACAAATGAAAACTCACACACTGAGGTACTGAGATTTCTAGTTACATTCAATTCTGCAATTCGTATAAAATAGGTGAGCGGTGCAAGGAAATGTTTAGTAATCCATCCTCTATGGAAGTCATAAAATAGTATGAACAATGCATATCGTTATTCTATCGACTGTTGTCACTTTCAGAATTATTTCTGTTCTTTGGACAATAGTTTCGATTAATCATTAGTTCAAATATACATCGAACTGTTATAATAACTGTTGTACTTCAAATTTAATAGCGGACCAATTCTACCTAACTGAGTCACCTAAGCATCGTCGTTAACTGACAGAAAATACGAAAATATATACATATACAATAAGGAAATCATAATATTATTTATATAACGTTTCATGTTAGTGCCTAGATATTTTCTTGGAGTAGGAGAGACGGGCTCAAGGGACATACAATCTTAAATCGCAAGGTTGACCGCGTACTGTATGTCAGAAATATTTTCTATTTTATACAGAGAAAATGCTATGGGCGGTAGTGACAACCTCTTTCAGGTGCCCATGACGCCGTCTGCGTTATTGTAAACAATAAAAATAATTATTTTATCTTAATAAAGGCGTATTCAATCTCTAGATTATAATATAGGCATTATTTAAAAAATAACTTGAATAGTTTGCGTTTTAATTTGAAGCACATAAGCAAATTTTTTGAGATAAAACCCATTATGTTAACGTATTCAAAGAGTCGATTACAATTTTCGAACGATTTATTAACAAATAGCAGGAAATAAAAAGCCTTAACTTATTTACGTTAAGTTACGTTTAACGTAACGTAAAAAATATATTACCAGGAAGTATGTATCGAAATGGTAAGAACGGTTCTCGATGGGTGACCTTATATGGAGTGCTCTTCAGAATTTCTGGATATGGTTTCCATATCATCATTATACAATTGAAACATAACAAAGCGACGATAAGGCAAAAATCTTATTAGGTATTCGTATACATTTACATTGAATTCAATTAAATCACGACATCGCGTAATGGCACGCGTAATAAGCGCAGAATTTCCTCGTTGAATCGAAATTCCGATTCTAAGGGCTAACAATGAACAATCCTTTCCGTTGCCCACGAAAGCAATTATATTGGTAAATAAATAGCGGAGAGTGGAGATAATACCTATACCTGGAATTATGTTGTGGTATAAATCACAATTGTAATAAAATAACTACTGATGTTTATAACTAATGTTGATGGCTGATTGATTTAATTTGTACTTTGAAAATGATTAATCCAAAATGGTAATATGTGAAATGGAAAATTAAATTAAGTGTATCAGGATCGTTCGAGTGAGAAGCTTCGTGCAGAAAACCAGAATGTATAATAACAATTGAATATTATGTTTCGATTGTTTGATGCCTAAATAAACGTACGTATTTTGAAACATTTATTTCTTTCTCAACAGCCTTGGAGTCCGTGTCATTTTGTTTCATTATTTTGTAAAATATATTATTATTGTATGTCACCGTTACATATTTATTATTATGTAAATTAATTAAAATCTATTTGTTAAGTAACAATGATATATAATGCAATAATTTGATTATTGTATTCAATTGAATTATTATAGTACTGTAAAATTATATTAAATGTTATTTAAAAATAATACTACAAATTATTGTATTGGAAAGCTTAAAAAACAGATCTACAATAATTAAAATAAATTAAGAGCATGTGAATGTTCATTGATTTCCGTGCAGGGTAATAATATATCAATTTTATTTAATTATAATTATAATTTTGTGTAATTTAAATGTCGTTTTTTTTTTAGCATTAGCAGCCTGTAAATTTTCCCACTGCAGGGCTAAAGGCCTCCTCTCCCTTTGAGGAGAAGGCTTGGAGCATATTCCACCACGCTGCTCCAATGCGGGTTGGCGGAATACACATGTGGCAGAATTTCGTTGAAATTAGACACATGCAGGTTTCCTCATGATGTTTTCCTTGACCGCCGAGCACGAGATGAATTATAAACACAAATTAAGCACATGAAAATTCAGTGTTGCCTGCCTGGGCTTGAATCCGAATGCATTTTTTGTGGTAATTTAAAATTTAATATAATCTTGTAAAACGACTATTTAAAAGAGCTCATAAGAGTCTACTTGAATATATATTTTTTTGATCTGATTTGTCCTACTGCTGGGCAAACCGCTCCGAGATGGAAAGATTAGTAGCGTATTCATGCTACTTCTGTACGTTTGGAAAAAAATTGCAGTTTTGTTAAACTTGTAAGATATTCTGCAGTTTAAGTGCATAAAAATGTCGAATTTCCTCTCCACTAACGATACGATGTGAATATTAATGTTAAATGAAAGTACTTCGCATAAATTTGACTTTCAGAAACTATTAAGAATCAATTTCTGTTCACACATGTAAGTGACAGGCCAAATTGAATACGTAAAAGGAAATTGACGATATATTTTGGGCAAACGATTCCATGAATTTTATTTGCTGAATCAATATAGATTTCTTTTCATTCCGATTTCATACTTTTATTTATTAATCATTTATTGCTGTAATGATTCTAATAAATAAATATTTTGCATGTAATCTAAGGTCAACCATTTATAACGATAAGCCCTCCGATGTGATTCGATTGTAGAATTAGGAACCAGAAATAAGATCATAAATTCTTTAAGTGCGTTCCAGTAAAAGATATTTCGTTTTATTTGCTATTTTGATAAATGTGTTTAAGCGATGGACTGGAAAATACGCAGAATTATCATAAGCATCGAACTCCTAACATATCTCTTACATTACTGATATATTGATCTTGGTAGAATCGTTTGTCAACATCGGTTTTGTGCTGTAACCTAAACCTCAATTCGGATGAATCTATAGCTGAAAATATGCCTGACGTCGTTGCCAAAAGTAAAAGGTTTAAGCTGTTTATTAAAGCTAAAGATATACCATAAAATTCATGCATAAACCTTCTAATCTTAAACAGAAGGTTTGAAGTTTACCCCATCATGTTGCTCCACCACGAGTGGGAGTTTTTTTTTATTGCCGAGCACGAGAATTTACTGGTACTTACCGGATTTAAGCGGCTTATTCGTCGTCAGTTCCCATTCGTGTCACTCATATACAAATAAATATTATTATTGTTACACATTTCGCTCGTGCGATGCAATCAATACCAATGCAGCAATTCCCAATCACATCGAAATAAAACAACGAGTCTCATTAATTGAAAGCGTCCGCAGCTAATCCCGCTCCTAAGCAGCATTTCAAGATAAATTGGCGCAAGTTTTGCACATTTCCCAACCATACTCGATCAATCTCTAACTAATCCGTAATAATAAATTAAAACCTTAATTCCTTTGGTCTTATTTTCTTTCTTCTTGGATTTACTTAAGATTATATTTATCACAAGACCTGTTTATGAAGATGATCATGATCTGATCGTTTTCAGTCATGGAGGCCATACACAGTCTGTCACAGGCCATGCACTGCGAGCCTAAAATGATAATGATAATCATATCATAGACTGAATGAACGATAATCTGAGACAACTGGACAGGATTGCTTTGGCAGATGCGTTCCAACGGAGAGAAGGAAAAACGAATACTTTTAATTTAAAATTCTGAGCAACTAACCTAAAATATTTCTTTTATTAGGCGTATACGCAAACTGTCCACTAGAACAGCGTGGCAGTTACTGACTGTTTTATAAAATATACTTGACAAGTATCTAAAGAAACGATAATTTTATAACTTCAATATCATAGCATACGATAGATGCAAAAATAATATTGGAATATTCTCTACGAACTTCATTATAATACTAAAACAATTCGTTCAAAATTGAATTCATCTTTTCACTTATTTCGATTGAATCATAAAAATTCTTTACAGATAACACTACATCTGAAACGGCATTCGCTGTATTCAGTTATATTTTCTAATTCAAGTGACCACTAAACCAGCGATTTTAATAAAGACATAATACAATAAAAGACAAGATTCGCTAGTAGCTTACATTTACATATTAGTGTGACTTATCACGTCTATAATTTATTCATTTAAATAATTGTAATATTAATATTTTATATATTTAAAAAATACACGTCACTCCAAAATTTTGTTTTTAAATGAATGCTAAATTAATTAAGTAATTACTAATATTCCTATTTACCGCTCCTTTTAATCTTATCACTTATGCTAGGAGTGGGGACGATAATAACAAGAGGCCAGGGTTGATCCTGCGACTTTTTACATCGCTAGACGGCCCGTAAACCATTACTCTATTAACGCTTAAAATATTTTTTAGTAACATTATACGGTCAGTCTTTGTACGTTTACATTAATTAAAACTTAAATTAAGAATGTTTTCATTGAGCTGTGTATGCACTTGTAGGTTTTATGTAACCAAATCTAAACAACATAAAACAGAAATACCTTAGTTAAATGAGTAGTCTAACCTTGCCCTTTGAGGGTTATTTTCGTAAAATGATTTTGTAATCACATAAAGGTAACACAACAAATATATAATATAATATCTAATTATTTTCAAGCTCGTGGGTCTTAATGTTGTGGATATATAAGCCACTCAAATCCTCTATTTTCGTTTCGTAAGTGAATTTATAATAAGCATTCGAATATTTTGTAACTTATTCCAATAACGAGTGAGTGATAGGTATTTATATTGTATGTTATATTTTGTAGCTTAAAAATGTAAGTTTTTACTATTATAATATTAAATGGGCAACTAATGTATAGATCAACTCACGATGATATATTTTTATATAAATTTAATTCGGCTTTAATGATTTGGTTCGAATTTTGATATATATAAGGTTTTCATTTTAAAATTATTCTATATAGGAGTCTTTTTAGAAAAACGCAATTTGTATAGTAGAAAAAAAAATATAATGTATAAATTATAAGTACATCGTAAGTGTGCTTATTAAACTGATAAATTCAATTCGAATTTCTGCAACGGTCAATGTTGAAAGGTGCGTTGAATGCAAAAAGCAGACCTCGTGGCCACACCAGACAATGCCGGCGTAGTCGGAGCACGTAAGATGGGACTATTCACCTGCAATCTCGGGATGCAAATCGTATTAACGTCTATTGTGCTCACTCTTATGTTTACTTGGATTTGTGAGTCGGATGGTGCAGTTTGTTATTTAATTAAGAATCGATCTAACTGCGACCTATTCCGGCTTCGGAATCATTTTATAAGAATAATTATATAAATACTCTCTCTCTTTTCAGAACTCCTTGTTTTACTGATACAAGAACAATCTTTCTAGAAGGATTGAGTCTCATTTCGTTATCTGAGTTAAGTCCTGACGAGATGTCGTTGTTCATAACCACCCATTTCGTTGTATTTTGGCCCAAGGGTCATGTGATAATTTTATAATATATATATATTTATAATTATATTGTGTTATATGCATGACTATGTCTATGTTATGTATTTCATATAAATTAAATTAACATTTGATAATATCTTCACCGCTTTATTCAACTTCAAGTCTGCCCAAAAAGGTATCACTCCCCACGGCATGAGATCGTTCTTTAAGCGATAAGACCGTTTTGTCATATTTTTGTTACATATATTTTATCTCTGTGTGATATATTACACCGCGGTGTATAATAAAGCCAAAAGGCTAACCGAAATGTCCGAAAAAAGGAAAAATATAAGGTAAAATTTCATTCAGAGCTATTTAACCAATGTGATATAAGTATTCGCCATATTTTCATCCGATATATTCGCCCGTGCCGCACTAGAGCATCATACAAGACGGCCCGAGTATTTATTTACGCGCTTATCAAAAGAGGGTCCGTGACCAGAATAAGGTGGCGGGATCTTAGGAGATGTTGCATCTTAGAGGCCTATGTCCAGCAGTGGATTATGATCGACTGTTGACTGTTGAATATTTATATATCTTGTTAAACTATTGGATTGAGAAGTGTAAAAAACAATTTATTTATAGAACCTTATTGCTCCAATTTAATTTAACTAGTATAATTGTATTTAATTAACATGACTGTATTTTTAGATGTTGAAAAAGAGTAACTACTGAGTCTCTTGCCGGTTCTTCTCGGTAGAATCTACATTCCGAACCGGTGGTAGCTTTACTTTAAATAGTTTGTTAAATGACGATTCAAAAGTACTACTTGAATAAGGTATATTTTGATTTTGATTTTGATAAAAAGCGTTAGTTAGTTTTTTACGTCTATTACCAATAAAATGTTTACTGAGACTGTCTAGAAGAGATTGACGTATTTTGACTTTTCTGTTGACATTTAAGAGATTGCCAAATGATTCATACATAGTTCTGGCAGCGTTCATCTGATTTTTGTATGAATTATTAAAAATTATCGAGAGTATTCTGTAAGTCCAAAAACTATGATATTTTAAAATCCATACCAATATTATTATGCAAAAGTAACTTTGTCTGTTATCTATTCACGATTAAATCACTAAAAATACATTAATGAAAATTGGTATGGAGGTAGTTTGAATCCCAGGGAAGAACATCGTTTTTTATCACGTAATCATAAATTAAGGATGTGAAAAGGGGGACGAAAATTCGTATGGGGAATCTATCATTTCTTAAGTAAGGAATATGAAACTCATCGTAATTTATCTTTTCGTTAATTTATA